>NC_080671.1:287088302-287392609 GCF_030247195.1 Topomyia yanbarensis | reverse complement strand
AATCAAATCAATCAAATCAATCAAATCAATCAAATCAATCAAATCAATCAAATCAATCAAATCAATCAAATCAATCAAATCAATCAAATCAATCAAATCAATCAAATCAATCAAATCAATCAAATCAATCAAATCAATCAAATCAATCAAATCAATCAAATCAATCAAATCAATCAAATCAATCAAATCAATCAAATCAATCAAATCAATCAAATCAATCAAATCAATCAAATCAATCAAATCAATCAAATCAATCAAATCAATCAAATCAATCAAATCAATCAAATCAATCAAATCAATCAAATCAATCAAATCAATCAAATCAATCAAATCAATCAAATCAATCAAATCAATCAAATCAATCAAATCAATCAAATCAATCAAATCAATCAAATCAATCAAATCAATCAAATCAATCAAATCAATCAAATCAATCAAATCAATCAAATCAATCAAATCAATCAAATCAATCAAATCAATCAAATCAATCAAATCAATCAAATCAATCAAATCAATCAAATCAATCAAATCAATCAAATCAATCAAATCAATCAAATCAATCAAATCAATCAAATCAATCAAATCAATCAAATCAATCAAATCAATCAAATCAATCAAATCAATCAAATCAATCAAATCAATCAAATCAATCAAATCAATCAAATCAATCAAATCAATCAAATCAATCAAATCAATCAAATCAATCAAATCAATCAAATCAATCAAATCAATCAAATCAATCAAATCAATCAAATCAATCAAATCAATCAAATCAATCAAATCAATCAAATCAATCAAATCAATCAAATCAATCAAATCAATCAAATCAATCAAATCAATCAAATCAATCAAATCAATCAAATCAATCAAATCAATCAAATCAATCAAATCAATCAAATCAATCAAATCAATCAAATCAATCAAATCAATCAAATCAATCAAATCAATCAAATCAATCAAATCAATCAAATCAATCAAATCAATCAAATCAATCAAATCAATCAAATCAATCAAATCAATCAAATCAATCAAATCAATCAAATCAATCAAATCAATCAAATCAATCAAATCAATCAAATCAATCAAATCAATCAAATCAATCAAATCAATCAAATCAATCAAATCAATCAAATCAATCAAATCAATCAAATCAATCAAATCAATCAAATCAATCAAATCAATCAAATCAATCAAATCAATCAAATCAATCAAATCAATCAAATCAATCAAATCAATCAAATCAATCAAATCAATCAAATCAATCAAATCAATCAAATCAATCAAATCAATCAAATCAATCAAATCAATCAAATCAATCAAATCAATCAAATCAATCAAATCAATCAAATCAATCAAATCAATCAAATCAATCAAATCAATCAAATCAATCAAATCAATCAAATCAATCAAATCAATCAAATCAATCAAATCAATCAAATCAATCAAATCAATCAAATCAATCAAATCAATCAAATCAATCAAATCAATCAAATCAATCAAATCAATCAAATCAATCAAATCAATCAAATCAATCAAATCAATCAAATCAATCAAATCAATCAAATCAATCAAATCAATCAAATCAATCAAATCAATCAAATCAATCAAATCAATCAAATCAATCAAATCAATCAAATCAATCAAATCAATCAAATCAATCAAATCAATCAAATCAATCAAATCAATCAAATCAATCAAATCAATCAAATCAATCAAATCAATCAAATCAATCAAATCAATCAAATCAATCAAATCAATCAAATCAATCAAATCAATCAAATCAATCAAATCAATCAAATCAATCAAATCAATCAAATCAATCAAATCAATCAAATCAATCAAATCAATCAAATCAATCAAATCAATCAAATCAATCAAATCAATCAAATCAATCAAATCAATCAAATCAATCAAATCAATCAAATCAATCAAATCAATCAAATCAATCAAATCAATCAAATCAATCAAATCAATCAAATCAATCAAATCAATCAAATCAATCAAATCAATCAAATCAATCAAATCAATCAAATCAATCAAATCAATCAAATCAATCAAATCAATCAAATCAATCAAATCAATCAAATCAATCAAATCAATCAAATCAATCAAATCAATCAAATCAATCAAATCAATCAAATCAATCAAATCAATCAAATCAATCAAATCAATCAAATCAATCAAATCAATCAAATCAATCAAATCAATCAAATCAATCAAATCAATCAAATCAATCAAATCAATCAAATCAATCAAATCAATCAAATCAATCAAATCAATCAAATCAATCAAATCAATCAAATCAATCAAATCAATCAAATCAATCAAATCAATCAAATCAATCAAATCAATCAAATCAATCAAATCAATCAAATCAATCAAATCAATCAAATCAATCAAATCAATCAAATCAATCAAATCAATCAAATCAATCAAATCAATCAAATCAATCAAATCAATCAAATCAATCAAATCAATCAAATCAATCAAATCAATCAAATCAATCAAATCAATCAAATCAATCAAATCAATCAAATCAATCAAATCAATCAAATCAATCAAATCAATCAAATCAATCAAATCAATCAAATCAATCAAATCAATCAAATCAATCAAATCAATCAAATCAATCAAATCAATCAAATCAATCAAATCAATCAAATCAATCAAATCAATCAAATCAATCAAATCAATCAAATCAATCAAATCAATCAAATCAATCAAATCAATCAAATCAATCAAATCAATCAAATCAATCAAATCAATCAAATCAATCAAATCAATCAAATCAATCAAATCAATCAAATCAATCAAATCAATCAAATCAATCAAATCAATCAAATCAATCAAATCAATCAAATCAATCAAATCAATCAAATCAATCAAATCAATCAAATCAATCAAATCAATCAAATCAATCAAATCAATCAAATCAATCAAATCAATCAAATCAATCAAATCAATCAAATCAATCAAATCAATCAAATCAATCAAATCAATCAAATCAATCAAATCAATCAAATCAATCAAATCAATCAAATCAATCAAATCAATCAAATCAATCAAATCAATCAAATCAATCAAATCAATCAAATCAATCAAATCAATCAAATCAATCAAATCAATCAAATCAATCAAATCAATCAAATCAATCAAATCAATCAAATCAATCAAATCAATCAAATCAATCAAATCAATCAAATCAATCAAATCAATCAAATCAATCAAATCAATCAAATCAATCAAATCAATCAAATCAATCAAATCAATCAAATCAATCAAATCAATCAAATCAATCAAATCAATCAAATCAATCAAATCAATCAAATCAATCAAATCAATCAAATCAATCAAATCAATCAAATCAATCAAATCAATCAAATCAATCAAATCAATCAAATCAATCAAATCAATCAAATCAATCAAATCAATCAAATCAATCAAATCAATCAAATCAATCAAATCAATCAAATCAATCAAATCAATCAAATCAATCAAATCAATCAAATCAATCAAATCAATCAAATCAATCAAATCAATCAAATCAATCAAATCAATCAAATCAATCAAATCAATCAAATCAATCAAATCAATCAAATCAATCAAATCAATCAAATCAATCAAATCAATCAAATCAATCAAATCAATCAAATCAATCAAATCAATCAAATCAATCAAATCAATCAAATCAATCAAATCAATCAAATCAATCAAATCAATCAAATCAATCAAATCAATCAAATCAATCAAATCAATCAAATCAATCAAATCAATCAAATCAATCAAATCAATCAAATCAATCAAATCAATCAAATCAATCAAATCAATCAAATCAATCAAATCAATCAAATCAATCAAATCAATCAAATCAATCAAATCAATCAAATCAATCAAATCAATCAAATCAATCAAATCAATCAAATCAATCAAATCAATCAAATCAATCAAATCAATCAAATCAATCAAATCAATCAAATCAATCAAATCAATCAAATCAATCAAATCAATCAAATCAATCAAATCAATCAAATCAATCAAATCAATCAAATCAATCAAATCAATCAAATCAATCAAATCAATCAAATCAATCAAATCAATCAAATCAATCAAATCAATCAAATCAATCAAATCAATCAAATCAATCAAATCAATCAAATCAATCAAATCAATCAAATCAATCAAATCAATCAAATCAATCAAATCAATCAAATCAATCAAATCAATCAAACAATCAATCAACAATCAATCAAATCAATCAAATCAATCAAATCAATCAAATCAATCAAATCAATCAAATCAATCAAATCAATCAAATCAATCAAATCAATCAAATCAATCAAATCAATCAAATCAATCAAATCAATCAAATCAATCAAATCAATCAAATCAATCAAATCAATCAAATCAATCAAATCAATCAAATCAATCAAATCAATCAAATCAATCAAATCAATCAAATCAATCAAATCAATCAAATCAATCAAATCAATCAAATCAATCAAATCAATCAAATCAATCAAATCAATCAAATCAATCAAATCAATCAAATCAATCAAATCAATCAAATCAATCAAATCAATCAAATCAATCAAATCAATCAAATCAATCAAATCAATCAAATCAATCAAATCAATCAAATCAATCAAATCAATCAAATCAATCAAATCAATCAAATCAATCAAATCAATCAAATCAATCAAATCAATCAAATCAATCAAATCAATCAAATCAATCAAATCAATCAAATCAATCAAATCAATCAAATCAATCAAATCAATCAAATCAATCAAATCAATCAAATCAATCAAATCAATCAAATCAATCAAATCAATCAAATCAATCAAATCAATCAAATCAATCAAATCAATCAAATCAATCAAATCAATCAAATCAATCAAATCAATCAAATCAATCAAATCAATCAAATCAATCAAATCAATCAAATCAATCAAATCAATCAAATCAATCAAATCAATCAAATCAATCAAATCAATCAAATCAATCAAATCAATCAAATCAATCAAATCAATCAAATCAATCAAATCAATCAAATCAATCAAATCAATCAAATCAATCAAATCAATCAAATCAATCAAATCAATCAAATCAATCAAATCAATCAAATCAATCAAATCAATCAAATCAATCAAATCAATCAAATCAATCAAATCAATCAAATCAATCAAATCAATCAAATCAATCAAATCAATCAAATCAATCAAATCAATCAAATCAATCAAATCAATCAAATCAATCAAATCAATCAAATCAATCAAATCAATCAAATCAATCAAATCAATCAAATCAATCAAATCAATCAAATCAATCAAATCAATCAAATCAATCAAATCAATCAAATCAATCAAATCAATCAAATCAATCAAATCAATCAAATCAATCAAATCAATCAAATCAATCAAATCAATCAAATCAATCAAATCAATCAAATCAATCAAATCAATCAAATCAATCAAATCAATCAAATCAATCAAATCAATCAAATCAATCAAATCAATCAAATCAATCAAATCAATCAAATCAATCAAATCAATCAAATCAATCAAATCAATCAAATCAATCAAATCAATCAAATCAATCAAATCAATCAAATCAATCAAATCAATCAAATCAATCAAATCAATCAAATCAATCAAATCAATCAAATCAATCAAATCAATCAAATCAATCAAATCAATCAAATCAATCAAATCAATCAAATCAATCAAATCAATCAAATCAATCAAATCAATCAAATCAATCAAATCAATCAAATCAATCAAATCAATCAAATCAATCAAATCAATCAAATCAATCAAATCAATCAAATCAATCAAATCAATCAAATCAATCAAATCAATCAAATCAATCAAATCAATCAAATCAATCAAATCAATCAAATCAATCAAATCAATCAAATCAATCAAATCAATCAAATCAATCAAATCAATCAAATCAATCAAATCAATCAAATCAATCAAATCAATCAAATCAATCAAATCAATCAAATCAATCAAATCAATCAAATCAATCAAATCAATCAAATCAATCAAATCAATCAAATCAATCAAATCAATCAAATCAATCAAATCAATCAAATCAATCAAATCAATCAAATCAATCAAATCAATCAAATCAATCAAATCAATCAAATCAATCAAATCAATCAAATCAATCAAATCAATCAAATCAATCAAATCAATCAAATCAATCAAATCAATCAAATCAATCAAATCAATCAAATCAATCAAATCAATCAAATCAATCAAATCAATCAAATCAATCAAATCAATCAAATCAATCAAATCAATCAAATCAATCAAATCAATCAAATCAATCAAATCAATCAAATCAATCAAATCAATCAAATCAATCAAATCAATCAAATCAATCAAATCAATCAAATCAATCAAATCAATCAAATCAATCAAATCAATCAAATCAATCAAATCAATCAAATCAATCAAATCAATCAAATCAATCAAATCAATCAAATCAATCAAATCAATCAAATCAATCAAATCAATCAAATCAATCAAATCAATCAAATCAATCAAATCAATCAAATCAATCAAATCAATCAAATCAATCAAATCAATCAAATCAATCAAATCAATCAAATCAATCAAATCAATCAAATCAATCAAATCAATCAAATCAATCAAATCAATCAAATCAATCAAATCAATCAAATCAATCAAATCAATCAAATCAATCAAATCAATCAAATCAATCAAATCAATCAAATCAATCAAATCAATCAAATCAATCAAATCAATCAAATCAATCAAATCAATCAAATCAATCAAATCAATCAAATCAATCAAATCAATCAAATCAATCAAATCAATCAAATCAATCAAATCAATCAAATCAATCAAATCAATCAAATCAATCAAATCAATCAAATCAATCAAATCAATCAAATCAATCAAATCAATCAAATCAATCAAATCAATCAAATCAATCAAATCAATCAAATCAATCAAATCAATCAAATCAATCAAATCAATCAAATCAATCAAATCAATCAAATCAATCAAATCAATCAAATCAATCAAATCAATCAAATCAATCAAATCAATCAAATCAATCAAATCAATCAAATCAATCAAATCAATCAAATCAATCAAATCAATCAAATCAATCAAATCAATCAAATCAATCAAATCAATCAAATCAATCAAATCAATCAAATCAATCAAATCAATCAAATCAATCAAATCAATCAAATCAATCAAATCAATCAAATCAATCAAATCAATCAAATCAATCAAATCAATCAAATCAATCAAATCAATCAAATCAATCAAATCAATCAAATCAATCAAATCAATCAAATCAATCAAATCAATCAAATCAATCAAATCAATCAAATCAATCAAATCAATCAAATCAATCAAATCAATCAAATCAATCAAATCAATCAAATCAATCAAATCAATCAAATCAATCAAATCAATCAAATCAATCAAATCAATCAAATCAATCAAATCAATCAAATCAATCAAATCAATCAAATCAATCAAATCAATCAAATCAATCAAATCAATCAAATCAATCAAATCAATCAAATCAATCAAATCAATCAAATCAATCAAATCAATCAAATCAATCAAATCAATCAAATCAATCAAATCAATCAAATCAATCAAATCAATCAAATCAATCAAATCAATCAAATCAATCAAATCAATCAAATCAATCAAATCAATCAAATCAATCAAATCAATCAAATCAATCAAATCAATCAAATCAATCAAATCAATCAAATCAATCAAATCAATCAAATCAATCAAATCAATCAAATCAATCAAATCAATCAAATCAATCAAATCAATCAAATCAATCAAATCAATCAAATCAATCAAATCAATCAAATCAATCAAATCAATCAAATCAATCAAATCAATCAAATCAATCAAATCAATCAAATCAATCAAATCAATCAAATCAATCAAATCAATCAAATCAATCAAATCAATCAAATCAATCAAATCAATCAAATCAATCAAATCAATCAAATCAATCAAATCAATCAAATCAATCAAATCAATCAAATCAATCAAATCAATCAAATCAATCAAATCAATCAAATCAATCAAATCAATCAAATCAATCAAATCAATCAAATCAATCAAATCAATCAAATCAATCAAATCAATCAAATCAATCAAATCAATCAAATCAATCAAATCAATCAAATCAATCAAATCAATCAAATCAATCAAATCAATCAAATCAATCAAATCAATCAAATCAATCAAATCAATCAAATCAATCAAATCAATCAAATCAATCAAATCAATCAAATCAATCAAATCAATCAAATCAATCAAATCAATCAAATCAATCAAATCAATCAAATCAATCAAATCAATCAAATCAATCAAATCAATCAAATCAATCAAATCAATCAAATCAATCAAATCAATCAAATCAATCAAATCAATCAAATCAATCAAATCAATCAAATCAATCAAATCAATCAAATCAATCAAATCAATCAAATCAATCAAATCAATCAAATCAATCAAATCAATCAAATCAATCAAATCAATCAAATCAATCAAATCAATCAAATCAATCAAATCAATCAAATCAATCAAATCAATCAAATCAATCAAATCAATCAAATCAATCAAATCAATCAAATCAATCAAATCAATCAAATCAATCAAATCAATCAAATCAATCAAATCAATCAAATCAATCAAATCAATCAAATCAATCAAATCAATCAAATCAATCAAATCAATCAAATCAATCAAATCAATCAAATCAATCAAATCAATCAAATCAATCAAATCAATCAAATCAATCAAATCAATCAAATCAATCAAATCAATCAAATCAATCAAATCAATCAAATCAATCAAATCAATCAAATCAATCAAATCAATCAAATCAATCAAATCAATCAAATCAATCAAATCAATCAAATCAATCAAATCAATCAAATCAATCAAATCAATCAAATCAATCAAATCAATCAAATCAATCAAATCAATCAAATCAATCAAATCAATCAAATCAATCAAATCAATCAAATCAATCAAATCAATCAAATCAATCAAATCAATCAAATCAATCAAATCAATCAAATCAATCAAATCAATCAAATCAATCAAATCAATCAAATCAATCAAATCAATCAAATCAATCAAATCAATCAAATCAATCAAATCAATCAAATCAATCAAATCAATCAAATCAATCAAATCAATCAAATCAATCAAATCAATCAAATCAATCAAATCAATCAAATCAATCAAATCAATCAAATCAATCAAATCAATCAAATCAATCAAATCAATCAAATCAATCAAATCAATCAAATCAATCAAATCAATCAAATCAATCAAATCAATCAAATCAATCAAATCAATCAAATCAATCAAATCAATCAAATCAATCAAATCAATCAAATCAATCAAATCAATCAAATCAATCAAATCAATCAAATCAATCAAATCAATCAAATCAATCAAATCAATCAAATCAATCAAATCAATCAAATCAATCAAATCAATCAAATCAATCAAATCAATCAAATCAATCAAATCAATCAAATCAATCAAATCAATCAAATCAATCAAATCAATCAAATCAATCAAATCAATCAAATCAATCAAATCAATCAAATCAATCAAATCAATCAAATCAATCAAATCAATCAAATCAATCAAATCAATCAAATCAATCAAATCAATCAAATCAATCAAATCAATCAAATCAATCAAATCAATCAAATCAATCAAATCAATCAAATCAATCAAATCAATCAAATCAATCAAATCAATCAAATCAATCAAATCAATCAAATCAATCAAATCAATCAAATCAATCAAATCAATCAAATCAATCAAATCAATCAAATCAATCAAATCAATCAAATCAATCAAATCAATCAAATCAATCAAATCAATCAAATCAATCAAATCAATCAAATCAATCAAATCAATCAAATCAATCAAATCAATCAAATCAATCAAATCAATCAAATCAATCAAATCAATCAAATCAATCAAATCAATCAAATCAATCAAATCAATCAAATCAATCAAATCAATCAAATCAATCAAATCAATCAAATCAATCAAATCAATCAAATCAATCAAATCAATCAAATCAATCAAATCAATCAAATCAATCAAATCAATCAAATCAATCAAATCAATCAAATCAATCAAATCAATCAAATCAATCAAATCAATCAAATCAATCAAATCAATCAAATCAATCAAATCAATCAAATCAATCAAATCAATCAAATCAATCAAATCAATCAAATCAATCAAATCAATCAAATCAATCAAATCAATCAAATCAATCAAATCAATCAAATCAATCAAATCAATCAAATCAATCAAATCAATCAAATCAATCAAATCAATCAAATCAATCAAATCAATCAAATCAATCAAATCAATCAAATCAATCAAATCAATCAAATCAATCAAATCAATCAAATCAATCAAATCAATCAAATCAATCAAATCAATCAAATCAATCAAATCAATCAAATCAATCAAATCAATCAAATCAATCAAATGAATCAAATCACTCAAATCAATCAAATAAATCAAATAAATCAAATGAATCAAATGAATCAAATGAATCAAATCAATCAAATCAATCAAATGAATCATATGAATCACATGAATCACATGAATCACATGAATCAAATTAATTAAATGAATCAAATGAATTAAATGAATCAAATTGATTTAATTCATTCAGTGAATACAATGAATCAAATTAATGAAATGGATCAAATGAGTAAAAAGAATGGATGAACAAAATGAATAAAGTAAAAATTCAATGAAATGCATAAATAAAACAAACGAGTCAAATAAACAAAATGAGCTGAAGTGATAAAATGAATAAAAAGAAGAAAATGAGCAGAATTAAATGCATTGATTAAAATGAAAAATTGAACAGTAAAAGGTTATAAATTAATATAAAGAAATAAATTGAATCAAATAAATTATTTGGATTAAATGATTAAAACTGAAAAAGTAGTCAAATTATTAAAATGAAGAAACTGAACAAAATGAATAAACTGGAAAAAATTAATAAAATGCATACAATGAAAACAATGAATGATATGTAAAATGTAAAATGTACAAAAAGAATAAACTGATCAGCGGATTCCAAAGAATGAAACGAATAAAATAAGTAAAATGAACGCAGATGGACAAAGCGAATAAATGCGGAATGAAATAATTATTAAAATGAAATGGTCATATATTTGAAGCCAAAAACATTTTTGAATAAAGAAAATGAATAAACCGGATTGTGCGAATTTGAAAACCATTGCATCAGAAAGTTTTGAAATGTTTTTGAAAATCCCATCTTCTGAGAAAAGGCTAATAAATATGCAATGGACTTTCTAGGGCTTCCATCTTTTTTGGTTTTATTCTTTTTGTTTTCATGCTTCTTTACTTGACGAATTCGAAGTTTACTTTTTGGTCACATATTCCCGAAAAAAGATTTATGTGCAGAACATAATTTACTGGTCCAGTATTTTAACGCGCAATTGAATATAGTAAAGTGAGACAAGGTCACATGTGCTTTCAAGCCCCTTGAACAGAGAACGACAGAGGGAGAATGCGATTCGTGAATGAGACAGGTAGATATTTCAAAGTTTTTATTTGAAGTAAATAGTGTGAAATGTCTAGGCTATGTCGATTGCATAAAAGCCGTGTTTGTATTGTTTCGTTCGGAATTCTCGTGCAGGAAATATGGATAAATGAGTCCTATACAGACCAATATTGTGAAAAAGAAATGGTTCAAACTACTCAGTATATCCAAATATGGACGACGATAAGTTAAAAGACACATTGTAGTTGCATCCCCCATCGAGAGTGGGTACTTTGGGAGACTTGTTTTCCTGGATCTAATTTGTGGATATTTTTGGTTTTGATCCGTTATTTTTCATGAAAGTTCGTACCAATACAACGAATGTGCAGCTGATACAACTCATGGTTCATTCGCCTGCGCAACGTTCTGATTCTGATTCGAAAACTCCAAGGGCGCGTTGGTCCTCCACGAGCATAGTCCAGGTCTCGTGGCCGTAGAGGACCACCGATCTAATCAGCGTCTTGTAGATAATCAACTTCGTGCGGCGGCTAATTTTGTTCGACCGGAGCGTCCTCCGGAGTCCAACGTAGGCACGAACTCCCGCCAAGATCCGTCTCTGAATTTCTCTGCTGTTATCATTGTCGACGGTTACCAGTGAGCCCAAATACATGAATTCGTCGACCATCTCGATTTCATCACCGTCAATCCGAACTCGGGTGGAAGGTTCACATTGTCGTCTCTAGAACCTCTTCCTCTCATGTATTTTGTCTTCGAAACGCTGATGGCAAGACCAATCCTGCTGGCTTCAGCTTTCAGTCTTTGAGCATATATTTCATTCAAAATTCAATAGAGATACGAATAGTTTAAATATCGCACGTGGAATGTCTCTTTTGAAAATTTCCATCGTCAAACTTTCATATTACCCAGTTAAGCCAAATATTTTTCTGATATAGCCATGAATTTCCTTAATTATAGTGTAGATACAGGCTTTGAATACAATTGAATTAAAGTTGAGTTGATGTAGCAGCAGACAAAAAATAGTTTTGTTTTCTCAAACCTTCGCAATTACAATTAATAAATATTTCAGATTGGCAGAAGATCTTATCACACAACTTAGAAATGCATACAGAAATAGCTAGATAGATGCAATAGAAGAGAGACAGAGAGAGAGAGAGAGAGAGAGAGAGAGAGAGAGAGAGAGATGGGGGGGGGGGCGTGTGAGGAATGGCAAATGATGGTTAATGCAGTGACATTATTTTTATAGGTATATTATTATGATATATTGATTCTTACATTCTTATCATAAATAATGTAAGTAGTAATTTTTGCGCCATAACCAGTATAACCTAAATCTTGCAAAAGAGATAAATTTTCGGTAGATTTTTGGGCTTCAACCATACAGTTGCTTTCGGTGACGCCACAAGTATAATTATATTAGAAATCTTTTATCTCACTACTAGGTGAATTACTTGTTGATCTGTGTATTGATATACCATCCAACATTTACCTCATGATTAAACGCAATGCCTAATCCAAGGAATAAATACTAGAACTCACTGTTTCTTTATCAACACATTATTTTGTCTTTGAAGTGAACTTATATATTGATTTTTGAGAAATAGTTCATTTATTATAAAGGTAATTCACAAAATGTTCTCAACATCGAATCCCTTGAATCACGTAGATGTGTTTTCATACCCCGATATTCAAAATCGGTTTAGTTTTGCCCCTAAAACACCAGTAAAGCAATGCTTTGTATGAAACAATCTCATTTTTAATTAGTGGAAATTGGTAAGCGAGGACTAAAAATACAAAATGTCTAATATCTCCGCCGCTCGTGCACGGATTTAGACAATCTACAGCTTGTTAGAAAGGTATTTTTACAAGCTTTCTATATTGTGGGATATATGTTGCATTGTTCGAAAGCTATTTGCAAAAAACCTGCTGTGTTTTGACAAAATCGCCCATATCTCAGAAAGTAAACAACATATCGAAAATCAAAAATAATAGTGTCAAATGGCAACGTTAGGCCTTTCATTTGAAACTGATTTCATTAAGATCGGTTCAGCCATTGCTGAGATAATTACATGACATTTTGTACATACATACATACACACATACACACACACACACACATACAGACATTGTCTCAATTTGTCGAGCTGAGTCGATTGGTATATGAGACTCGGCCCTCCGGGCCTCGGAAAAAGTTGTCAAAGTTTGAGCGAATCCTATACATTTCTTTTGTAAGAAATGTAAAAATGTACGGTAGTGCGTAGGTAAGCATCAGATAAAATGTAAATGTTCTGTAGAAAAAACTAGGGGTGGGTAATGTCCGGGACATAACCACGTATTGACGTAGGACTATTGGTTGACGTATCATATTATTTAAATTCTGCTTGTATCTCTTTCAAATGACTAAATTTACATCTTAAGTTTGATTCATCGAGTTCAGCGAAATTTTCCTGGGGATTTACAATAGTATCCTGTCCGGTAATCTATTCAGTAAAATAATTTTATTACTGAGTTCTCTGCATAAAATACAGGTATATGGGCATCTGTCAATAAGAGTTGATAGCTTGCGGTGAATTTTTGCCGATAAAAGTTAAGGAATGCTTCAGTTATTCGAAATTTAAATTTTGCTTACTATAGTAAGAGTAGCATGTCAAGAGCATGGGTCAAGATTTTTTAAGGTTATGCAGAAAATTTGCACATACATTTTGTCCTACGTCAACACCCTTGTTATGTTTCGCACATTATTGCGCACTTACCACCAACCTGGACTTTACACTTGCAAAGTGCGAGTTGTCAAAACACATGTATTTTAAGAGTTAGAGATGGTATTTTCATAGAAAGACCAGTCGAACTAACCAGTCTATCAGAAGAATTTGAAAGAGGAATGGTAAGTGCGCAGTGCGGTTAGAATCCAGTTTTTAGAGCCACAAGCAATACCTACCACTATTTTTTCTCGTTTCCTCAAATTTTCAACTTCCAATTCAAATATCATTTTGTATAATGATTTCAGCAAACAGACGTATTTGTATGATTGGTGGGAGTGTTTGGAAAAGGTTTTAGTGGGAGTGACAACATGAAATAGTGTATTGTAAATTTTACAACATTTCACCTTAACCCCAAACGACAAAATTGAGCAACAGATGGTTAAGTTGTTTGAAAAAGATAAAAGACTACTGCGGCTATATCTGTCAAGCTTCAGCTTCGGCAGTTCAAAAAGAAACCTTATACAATTCGCTGATGTCAAATTGCTTTAGCAAAGGACGACGCAACAGTGACATACGTCGAAACAAATCCAACAAACAACAAAATATGCCACCAAGCTTTAGCAAAACAATCTTTGATTGAACTCTGAAATTATTTACGATAACATTACAACTCTGGGCAAAATTAGGATAAAAAGTCCACTTTTAAGAAGCGTACCGTACTATTTTTACGCAGTATTCAATCGATGAAATGCGTGTACATTGGCATCATCATATTTGGATCGTTTCTGAGAATCTATATAATAATGAAAATGGTCTGTGGGTGGTAAAAAGTATCTGAGCGGAGCGAAAAATCGAATCGAATGCTATCGTTCAATATCGCACTTTCCCTGGCAGACGCTACATTAATGAACAGCTTCAATTCGACAGGATGATAACAGAAATAGAGCGAAAATACGTTCATTGCCCTATTTCGCTCTGGAAATGATTGAAATATTAAGCGATTTCAAGAACAACTCGATTAGCTAAATGCGGAAAATTCTCTTCATTACCCCCTTTGATGCCTGCTACTTGAGAAGAAACTTTTCCCTAAATTTGTAAAATTATTTTCAGTCTTGACAAAACTGTGCAGAAAGAAAGTGCTACATGACACAGAATTCTACGCTTCTGATCCAACCTGCAAAAGTACGCAGGCTGCTCTACTCAGCAAACATATGCAGAACGATTGGCTCCGCATTAACGGCCGTGTTAGGGAAGTGCATAGTCACGTGAGAAAAATTTGAGTTCCTCCGAGAGAATCAAAAATACAACTTTCAATTAAATGTTCAATTATACAACTGGTAAAAAACATGAGTGGGTAATGTCTAGGACATAACCGGAGTGTCGTAACTACTCGTCTGACTTGTAATTCAAATCGAATGATACTCAATGAAATATGTGGGAATGTTTCAAGTTATTCTTTATAATAATTATGGTGGTTCTGAAAAGAACCAGAAAAGATTGTTGTTGGCTTCTGCGTTGATAGGGGATGCGCTGGATTCTAAGCTCGTTGAGACATTCATTCATGAAATGAACAAATTTCATATTTTCTTGCTTTGAAATATCAATGTTAAAATCTCTCAACCATCGGAATCTTTTTCCTAGCGTACAGAAATGAACACGCTTACCAAAAAACTAGGGGCGGGTAATGTCCAGGACATAACCGCGATGATCATATTCTTAAAATCTGCTTGTATCTCTTTCAAATAGCTAAATTTTACGCATTAAGTTCGATTCACCGGGCTCAGCGAAATTTTCCTGGAGATCCCGTTCGTTAGTATAATCAGTAAAAAAAATTTTATTACCGAGTTCTCCGCATTGAATACATGTCAATAATTTCATATAATGATTTCAACAAGCAGACAATGTACATGTATGACAGGTGGGAGTGCTCTGAAGTGGTTTTAGTGGAGGTAACAACATAAAATCATGTATTGGACATTTTACAATGATTCTCCTAACCCTGCAAAACCACGGGGGGCAGCAGAGGGTTAAGTTGTTTGGAAGAGATGACAGTTAATATATGATAACTAAAAATATAAAATTGTTCTATAAATTGCAAAGTTATTGCCGCGTTGACCAGAAAATTTGTCATTTCATTCATATAGGAACAATCATTGAAATTATGTCCATTTATGCTTTGCAAGATTTGAAATAACTTCGAAGTGTGGTCACAAAACCCCTGTTATGTCATATACATTACCAACCCATCTTTTCATCATTCGTTTTGGTGTAGCTTTCGCTTAGTGGCAGAGTTGCCACATTCACTGATTTTCTTGGAAGGATTTGCAAAAACCTTCGGGTTTGTAGATTAGAAAAACATTTTCTTATGATTCACTGGTAAAAGTACAGAATTAACAAGCGCAAACTTAGTACTAGTTAATAAAAGAAACTTTCTAATTAAAGTCTTTTTCCATTTTGCATTCGTCCTGATAAGGACGGCTTGTAGATAACTATGTTGATACAAGACGAGAATCTTTTGAAACAATTCAAACCTTGCCGACGATTGTTTTTACTGCGTACATACATCTTTCCCCTTTCGCAGCTCACACGGAAAGTACGCTTCGCATCAAGGCGTTCCTATTTATTGACTTTACAATGCAGATGGAAGGCCATCCTTTTGTTCGATAAATGAAAATATTTTCATCATTCGTTTTTGAGTAGCTTTCGCTTAGTGGCAGAGTTGACACATTCACTGATTTTCTTGGAAGGATTTGCAAAAATCTTCGGGTTTGTAGATTAGAAAAACATTTTCTTATGATTCACTGGTAAAAGTACAGAATTAACAAGCGCAAACTTAATACTAGTTAATAAAAGAAACTTTCTAATTAAATTCTTTTTCCATTTTGCATTCGTCCTAATAAGGACGGTTTGTAGATACCTATGTTGATACAAGACGAGAATCTTATGAAACAATTCAAACCTTGCCGGCGATTGTTTTGACTGCGTACATACATCTTTCCCCTTTCGCAGCTCACACCGAATGAGCACGCTTCACATCAAAACGTTCCTATTTATTGACTTTACAATGCAGATGGAAGGCCATCCTTTTGTTCGATAAATGAAAATATTTTCATCATTCGTTTTGGTGTAGCTTTCGCTTAGTGGCAGAGTTGCCACATTCAATGATTTTCTTGGAAGGATTTGCAAAAATTTTCGGGTTTGTAGATTAGAAAAACATTTTCTTAGGATTCACTGGTAAAAGTACAGAATTAACAAGCGCAAACTTAGTACTAGTTAATAAAAGAAACTTTCTAATTAAATTCTTTTTCTATTTTGCATTCGTCCTAATAAGGACGGTTTGTAGATAACTATGTTGATACAAGACGAGAATCTTTTGAAACAATTCAAACCTTGCCGACGATTGTTTTTACTGCGTACATACATCTTTCCCCTTTCGCAGCTCACACCGAATGAGCACGGTTCACATCAAAACGTTCCTATTTATTGACTTTACAATGCAGATGGAAGGCCATCCTTTTGTTCGATAAATGAAAATATTTTCATCATTCGTTTTGGTGTAGCTTTCGCTTAATGGCAGAGTTGCCACATTCAATGATTTTCTTGGAAGGATTTGCAAAAATCTTCGGGTTTGTAGATTAGAAAAACATTTTCTTAGGATTCACTGGTAAAAGTACAGAATTAACAAGCGCAAACTTAGTATTAGTTAATAAAAGAAACTTACTAATTAAATTCTTTTTCTATTTTGCATTCGTCCTATTAAGGACGGTTTGTAGATAACTATGTTGATACAAGACGAGAATCTTTTGAAACAATTCAAACCTTGCCGACGATTGTTTTTACTGCGTACATACATACGATATTTCCACTTTCGCAGCTCACACCGAATGAGCACGCTTCGCATCAAAGCGTTCCGATTTATTGACTTTACAATGCAGATGGAAGCAGGGATGCCACATTGAAATCTGTGTTTCGGCAAAAAAAAATCTTTTTACCATCTGTGATGAATAAAATAGGAAAAAAATCTGTGAAAATCTGTGATAAATTTCCAAAAAATCGATGAAAAATTACAATATTTCCAAAAATCTGTGAATTTTTTATCAAAGTACCAAAAATCTGTCATCTGTGAAAAAGAATCTGTTATCAAAAATTGTGAAAAAAATCTGTGACATTACACAAAAATCTGTGAACATGGTAACCCTGGATGGAAGGCCATCCTTATGTTCGATAAATGAAAATATTTTCATCATTCGTTTTGGTGTAGCTTTCGCTTAGTGGCAGAGTTGCCACATTCAATGATTTTCTTGGAAGGATTTGCAAAAATCTTCGGGTTTGTAGATTAGAAAAACATTTTTTATGATTCACTGGTAAAAGTACAGAATTCACAAGCGCAAACTTAGTACTAGTTAATAAAAAAAACTTTCTAATTAAATTCTTTTTCCATTTTGCATTCTGACGACGCCGGTGGTTGAGTGGTAAGCGTGACCGCCACTCATTCCAATTTTCCTGGGTTCAATTCCAGCCGAGGTCGTTGAGATTTTTCTGAGGTGAAAAATTTGTGGTCACGTCTTCCTTCGGAAGGGAAGTAAAGCCGTTGGTCCCCCCGGTCTATGAGTTTGGTGGATCGATATCTAGTCCAGCCCGGTCAAATCATTTGGAATTTGGTTCGGAGTCCTGAATGGAGTCGGTGTGGATTCCAGGTCGGGTGCAACAACCGATTTTGAATCGGAATCGGTTGTTGCATTTGATTTGGAATCCATAGTGGCTCCATTCGGAAATCCGAACCGGTTCCGGAATGAGTTTAACTGGGAGATCGTGAAATCACCTTTCTGGCGTCGGTAAAAAAAAGTGATCCTACTTCTATACTCTTACTAACAAAAATATCCTCCTCCTGTGATACTTGTGGAGTGCGCAGTAATATATACGGCCTCTAGTAAAAGCAAGTATCGGACTAACCATTCCTTCCCTTTCCTTCCGCGATCTACGTTCGGGCCTGGCCGGCGCCGGTATTGATCAATACTTTAGGATTACCAGGAGTTGCACATTGAAAGATGTTTCGCTATTCCCAAGCATAATTATCTCCTTATTCTCTGTGCAACTTCAGCTAGTCCAGATCGATAACGGAGTAGCAGCCAGGGGTGGTCGCACAAGCTCAAGCTCAAGCTCACAAATTCTTTTTCCATTTTGCATTCCTCCTAATAAGGACGGTTTGTAGATAACTTTGTTGATACAAGACGAGAATGTTTTGAAACAATTCAAATCTTGCCGACGATTGTTTTGGTTTAACTATGTTGATACAAGACGAGAATCTTTTCAAACAATTCAAACCTTGCCGACGATTGTTTTGACTGCGTACATACATCTTTCCCCTTTCGCAGCTCAAACCGAATGAGTACGCTTCGCATCAAGGCGTTCCTATTTCTTGACTTTACAATGCAGATGGAAGGCCATCCTTTTGTTCGACAAATGAAAATATTTTCATCATTCGTTTTGGTGTAGCTTTCGCTTAGTGGCAGAGTTGCCACATTCACTGATTTTCTTGGAAGGATTTGCAAAAATCTTCGGGTTTGTAGATTAGAAAAACATTTTCTTATGATTCACTGGTAAAAGTACAGAATTAACAAGCGCAAACTTAATATTAGTTAATAAAAGAAACTTTCTAATTAAATTCTTTTTCCATTTTGCATTCGTCCTAATAAGGACGGTTTGTAGATAACTATGTTGATACAAGACGAGAATCTTATGAAACAATTCAAACCTTGCCGACGATTGTTTTTACTGCCTACATACATACGATTTTTCCCCTTTCGCAGCTCACACCGAATGAGCACGCTTCACATCAAAGCGTTCCTATTTATTGACTTTACAATGCAGATGGAAGACCATCCTTTTGTTTGATAAATGAAAATATGTTCATCATTCGTTTTGGTGTAGCTTTCGCTTAGTGGCAGAGTTGCCACATTCAATGATTTTCTTGCAAAAATCTTCGGGTTTGTAGATTAGAAAAACATTTTCTTATGATTCACTGGTAAAAGTACAGAATTAACAAGCGCAAACTTAGTACTAGTTAATAAAAGAAACTTTCTAATTAAATTCTTTTTCCATTTTGCATTCCTCCTAATAAGGACGGCTTGTAGATAACTATGTTGATACAAGACGAGAATCTTTTGAAACAATTCAAACCTTGCCGACGATTGTTTTTACTGCGTACATACATCTTTCTCCTTTCGCAGCTCACACGGAAAGTACGCTTCGCATCAAGGCGTTCCTATTTATTGACTTTACAATGCAGATGGAAGGCCATCCTTTTGTTCGATAAATGAAAATATTTTCATCATTCGTTTTTGAGTAGCTTTCGCTTAGTGGCAGAATTGACACATTCACTGATTTCCTTGGAAGGATTTGCAAAAATCTTCGGGTTTGTAGATTAGAAAAACATTTTCTTATGATTCACTGGTAAAAGTACAGAATTAACAAGCGCAAACTTAATACTAGTTAATAAAAGAAACTTTCTAATTAAATTCTTTTTCCATTTTGCATTCGTCCTAATAAGGACGGTTTGTAGATACCTATGTTGATACAAGACGAGAATCTTATGAAACAATTCAAACCTTGCCGGCGATTGTTTTGACTGCGTACATACATCTTTCCCCTTTCGCAGCTCACACCGAATGAGCACGCTTCACATCAAAACGTTCCTATTTATTGACTTTACAATGCAGATGGAAGGCCATCCTTTTGTTCGATAAATGAAAATATTTTCATCATTCGTTTTGGTGTAGCTTTCGCTTAGTGGCAGAGTTGCCACATTCAATGATTTTCTTGGAAGGATTTGCAAAAATCTTCGGGTTTGTAGATTAGAAAAACATTTTCTTAGGATTCACTGGTAAAAGTACAGAATTAACAAGCGCAAACTTAGTACTAGTTAATAAAAGAAACTTTCTAATTACATTCTTTTTCTATTTTGCATTCGTCCTAATAAGGACGGTTTGTAGATAACTGTGTTGATACAAGACGAGAATCTTTTGAAACAATTCAAACCTTGCCGACGATTGTTTTTACTGCGTACATACATACGATATTTCCACTTTCGCATACATGTACCCTACACCCTTGCCTGTAATTTTTCAATTTATAATGCGAGGCCCAAAAACCCTAATTTTTTATTGAATTACAATTTTTATTGGCGACTTAATTTAACCCACGCTCCACCACTGGTTGCAGAACAAAAGTTCACTCACAGATTTGGTGCTGTGATTGCTTTTATTGCATGCATGCAATCGACGACTTCAAGCCCATCTTAGACATGTGAAATCAGTCGTAAGGCTTTTTCTCAATACTTTTCAATGGGAGTTATTCACATGCTACTGTTGATCGATACAAAATTGATAAGTAGTTTGCCGAAAAAAATACCCCCGCGTTTTCCATGAAAACACACATACACATCTACCAACCTGAGAACACTTTTGAAGGAATTTCTGTTAAAATTCTTACTAAAATATGATTGGTTGGTACTGAAAAGAACCGTTTGTTGTTTTATTCTGGGGGATACACCGAATTTGTGTCCCAGTGGATGCGGCGAGCCAGTTGGATGTTGGATTATCCTCGAACAACCAGATAGGCCTCGCCGGCTTCATTGAGGGCCATTACGGCTGAGATCTGGAAGCGTCGATTGCTTTTGAAATCCTACGCAATCTCATGAACCAGACGATGGAAGAAAAGCTAGTAGATTAGTGGATTAGTAGCTTCTGAGAGTGATGAATTACACGCAGGGCGACGACAGCTTCTCAGCGAGCGACACACGTACGTGTGTTCCGCTCTGTGGCTTACACACGTCTGGCTTTGAGAAAAGTTGTGACACGCATATTTATAGGTTCTAGCACTTATGTTGATTTGCATTAAAAGTAGTTTAAGAACTATTTAAACAAGTTTTACAAGCAAATAAGGTATCAGTAGCATGCGTTGGACGTTTTGCATTCAATAAATGAAACAAGATTAGCAATTCTATTTTTCTTTCTGAGCAGTTTGGATTTCGTATTGGACATTCAACTACTCATCGACTTGTGACAGTAACTAACAAGATAAAGGCAAATATCTCAGAGGGCTATTCCACTGGAGTTGCTCTTCTAGACATAGAAAAAGCTTTCGACAGAGTTTGGCACAAAGGTTTAATTGCCAAAATGTGGGATTTCAATTTTCCAATTTACATAATAAAGATAATTAAAAATTATCTTACTAACCGTACCCTACAGGTTTCTTATCAGAAATGCAAATCTAATAAGCTATCCGTTAAAGCAGGCGTCCCTCAAGGATCAAGCGTCGCACCAATACTATACAATATTTTACCTCTGATCTTCCAAATCTACCTACAGGCTGTAAAAAGTCACTTTTCTGTGTTGATACTAGCATCTCAGCTACTGGTAGGAGTCTTCGTATTATCTGCAGTCGACTGCAACGAAGCTTAAATATTTTCAATGATTACCTGAAAAAATGGAAAATTTACACTAATGCGGCAAAACCACAATTGATTGTGTTTCCGCATAAGCCAAGAGCTTTTTCTCTTCAACCAAATAATAACCATATTATTAAATTTAATGGTTTGAATTTAACGTAGTCCGATCAAGTTAAATACTTGGGTTTGATTTACGATACAAAAACTCACTTTTAAGGATCACATTGAAGGAATACAAACAAAATGAAACAAATATCTAAACTGTTTATACCCTCTTATAAATAGGATAGTCTTGGCCCTGCCTTAAGAACAAACTATTAATTTATAAACAAATATTTAGACCGGCAACGCTATATGCAGTGCCAATCTGGGCAAGTTGTTGTGCTACTAGGAAGAAAACGCTTCAAAGGATTCAGAATAAAATTCTGAAAATGATTTTGAAGCGTCCTCCCTGGTTTAGAACAAATGAGTTGCACAGACTCGCAAACATAGAAACATTAGAAATTATGACGAACAATATTATAAGCAACTTCCGACAAAAATCGTTGCAATCTTCAATTGCAACGATTAGCTCTCTTTATAGTTTAAAAGTTAGTTTATAAGATTTGTTTAGCTCCTTATTCAGAAGACAAGTAGGTTTAAAACTGAAACTACTGAAAAAAACTTAACTGCGAAAGCATATTATAACTTAATAATAATTAACTGAATCATGTAAACAATAGGGATGAAAAGTCACCACTTGTGGCTGTACACCCAATATACTAAATTAGAAATGTAATGCAAATAAAACAATATAATCAAATAGAAAATATATAAAAAACAAGATTAGCAATTTGTTTAGTAGGAGGAAAGTTATTAAGGTTCAAAATGTACGTAACGCTTCCGTTTTGAAAATATTGAAATGACACCTGGTATAGTAAAGAAAGACGTAAGTCCTACGTCAAAATTGTGGTCTCAATTTGACCACCGCACAGTGGTCGCAATGGTACCAAAACGTGCGTTTAATTAATGGTGCTCTAGGAGTTGATTTTAGCGATTTGATGTGTTTAGAACACTTTTTCAGAATAGTAGCCCTCTTCTTTTGATGTATACTGAATTGTGATTAATACACCTAAAAGTGAGATAGAAAATTTATTTCCACCAACTTTCGAGATAGAGTTATGATGTCAATAACAAAGTTATAGAAAATTCTACTGCGAGAAAACTTGTTGAACATGCAAACTCTCCAAAATTAATGGTGTTGAGATAAAGCGCGTTGTTTGTGGGAGGCACCTAAAAATCATTTTTTCATTATAACTTTTTTCTGAGATTTTTGCAATTAAGCAATTACAGATATTTGTCGGAGATGTCAACATTTTTTATTTCAAAACTTACGACTTATTAAATAAAGTGGATTAAAAATACCGCCATTTTGAACATTAATTACTAAGAGATGTGGAAATATGTGGAAGGCATTTCGATTCTATGAGAAAGACGGTGATAAGTACTATAAGAAAAAATACTACTTACAGCGGGCATCCACCGGCCTGTATACAAAAATACTTTCCGGCAATGTATGTTTTGCATTTTGTAATAAAATAAGTACGATTTTTTCAGCATAAATTTTTTAGCGATTTTTTTTCTATGTGTCGAATTTTCTAAAAAATCATTGAGAGTAATAAATACACATATAAATCGTGAACTTTGAATTTCTGTTATCTGAAACTTACGAGTTATTCATAAATTAACAGGATTTGGAAAGTCAACACTAGTGACGTTTAAAATCATGAGTATGAACCATAATAAAGAGTATTAGATATCATTTTCACGAAACGACTATGTAGTCAGAGTTGATATTTAGGATCCGACTTGGCAGAAAATCTTTAGAAAAATATTTTCACCTATATATTACATCTGTCAAATTTTAACCCTAAAACAGGCAAGGGGTCTCAGAGGCTCGGCTAGATACAGTTCCCTAGTTTCAATAAACTTGTAACTCGAAATACAAATGATAGAGCGTTTTCGGGCTTTCGGTTCTATCACTGGTAAAACGACAAATAGAGGCTCTTGGTTTCATTGAATCTTAGAAGCGATGCTTTATGAAGTCAATTTTCGCTTGCCTTTTTGAGGGTCAATTTCAAATATTTAATCATTCAATGCGTTCTTGCAAAAGAATTATTGACAATTCCGGCCACGTAATCGTTTCATGAAAACGGCATATAGGGTAGACAAGCCATTATCCATCTCATTAGTCGGGGTATCACACTATTTCGTTAATAACTCGACTTAGAGTGACTGGATTGCGCTTAAATAAGTATCACCATCTTTCCTTCGTTCCTAAGAAGCAGTAGGGGAACATGGGGAGACTTGACCAGGTTTTCAGCTAAAACTGCATAAATCTCTAAAAAGGTCTGCAATCCAATAAAAGTCATTGAGATATAATGCGCAAAGTTATTGTGCGTCTTCATGATTTTTTGCAGAATTTATAATTTAATTTTTGAAAAGTTACAAAAGTTTTTCAGAGGTCGTTTTTTTGGTCAAGTCTCCCCACTGCGGGGAGACTTGACCAAGAGATTTTTTAAAAATCATAACAAAAAATAATGACATAAAACATACTGTAATTATTTTTCCATATTGTCGAGATCTTTAGGTAGCAGTAAAAAATATAAAAGGGTTGCATTTGATAAATTTAGATTTTTTATAATGCATTTCTTTTTATGCATTAACTGTACTGCTTGCATTACATGTTCACACATCACGAAATCAGTCCTACTATTACTAACTTTGTTTACTAATACTAAAATATAAAGACTTATGTTTGAGGTGGGATTTTTTATGGCGTGATTAACATTAACAGTAGATACCCAAAGCATAATATATATCAGGAATTTTGTATCTTTCTTCAGCTAATTGCCACTTGGTCAAGTCTCCCCATAAAATCTTGGTCAAGTCTCCCCAACATTAGTTATTACGTTCAATGTCATTCAAATTCTAGTAATAACTATTCCAATGTTCCAATTTATGTATAATCATTTCACTGCTTCACAAAGATTAAGATGGTATATTAGTACATTATTAGTAATTAGTAGTCGAGTAGATATGTCCATACAAAGTTTGATAAAAAATTACATCATTTAATGCAAATTTATTAATCACGTAATATTTTCTGTAAGGAAAGGATTTTTCATTCCAAACTTTTAAAGTTACCTTAAGGGATCGAAACAAGTATAAAAATATTTTTGAAAAAATTTTAAGAATCGAATAGAAAACACCATAGCCAAAAATAGAATTTTGCGCTTGGTCAAGTCTCCCCATGTTCCCTTACAGTTAACCTTTTTGCCTGTAAAATGTGAAATGCTTGCGTTTGAGCGAAGCGTAAAGTCGAGTACAACGTGCCCTTATTCATCCTACCATTTGATCTAATGCGTTGAATAGAGATAGCATATACTTCTCTGACTGTTGAGTTCAAATGGGTGGGATGAATGGGGAGCTAAGATGAATTAGAGCGCAGTAACCCTAATACTGTTAATAATGGTTTTCACTCTTGTAAAGAAAGCCAAAATTTGTTACATATTTTTTAGTTGATCACTGTTGTTGTGGTGCTAGTTTATGAATAATTCGTAAGTTGGAGACTACAGAGCTGAGAGTTTTGGATTCATATGTGTACTTTGACATTTCTAAAGATTTTTTAGAATATTCGTAGAATAGAATAACACATAGAAACAATTGCTAAAAAAGTTATGCTTAAAATGTCGTAATTATTTTGATACAAAATGCAAAACATACATTGCCGGAAAGTATTTTTTATATACAGGCCGATGAATGCCCATTTTGATGAGTGGTATTTTTTCTTGTACTTGTCACTGTCTTTCTCATGGAATCGAAATGTCTTCCACATATTTTCACATCTCTTAGTAATTGTCGTTCAAAATGGCGGTATTCTTAACCCACTTTATTTAATAACTCTTAAGTTTTGAAATAAAAAATGTTGACGTCTTCGACAAATATCTGTAATTTCTTAATTTCAACAACTTCATAAAACATTTAAAGAATTGCAAAAATCTCAGAAAAAAGTCATAATGAAAAAATGATTTTTGGATGCCTTCCACAAACAACGCGCTTTATCTCAACACCACCACTATCTTGGAGAGTTTGCATGTCCAACAAGTTTTCTCGCAGTAGAATTTTCTATAACTTTGTTATTGACATCGTGCCTCTGTCTTAAAAGTTAGTGAAAATAAATTTTCTATCTCACTTTTAGGTGGATTAATCACAATTCAGTATACATCAAAAGGAAGGGGCTTCCAAAGTGTTTCTAACAAACCAAATTGCTAAAATTAACTCCTAGAGCACCATTAATTAAACGCACGTTTTGGTACCATTGCGACCACTGTGCACCGCCTTGCGCGATTGATTGTTTCAATAAACCAATTTCTTTAAGAAACCGTTTCAAGTTGATTACACGATGGATCTTTGAGCCTCCTAGAATCGTACCAGCGTCATACCTGAACCAACCAAAAGACAATGACCTATACTTGGCGCGATCATAATGGCGCCGTGATCAGGAACTCCAAATAGGACTATGCATCTGGCATAATAACGATTATCCGTTGTCAAACTTTACACATTCGTGATTTCATAAATAAATCAGCCATCTAACCAAACCGCCGCAATTCTACAAATGTTACACAACTGCCATTTTGTTATCGCATAACTTTGAGTGAGTCACGATGAGTTGTGTCCACTACAATGTTTTATACTCCAGAGCCCAACCCTCCGCGCATTGATCGGAACCAAGTTCCCCACCCGTTGGAGCCGAGTTTTTCATTTTTCGGAGCCGAGTCCTCCACCTGAAGGAGCTTAGTTCTCCACTGTGTGGAGCCAAGTCTTCCATTGTTTAGAGCCGAGTCCTCCACCCGAAGGAACTTAGTTCTCCATTGTTCGGAGCCGAGTCCTCCACCCGCCGGAACATAGTCCCCACTGTTCGGAACCAAGTCTTCCACCCGTCGAAGTATCGCCTTCAATGCGCCGACGTATCTTCCATACCAACTTTAATCGCATTCGCTTTGGCAGCATCTCAATAAGAACGCAGGTCTCGGACTCCACTACGTCAGGCTTGGTTTGCCTGGCAGTTCTTTTTCACTGGAATGCATAAACTAATGGTTTTGTATTACGGAGCAGCTTCGTCCCCATACTTATCTTCATAATTATTGATAGGAATCCAGTGTAAGCAATCTTGCAGTAATGGTTGATTTAGTTTTGTGGATTTGAAAAGAATCTTGGAAACCTAAATCATCCTGTGAAAGGCATGTATTAAATGCAGCAGAATGTAAGCAGCAATCGGTTCCAGAAAGGAAACAATCTGAACCGAAACATCATATCAACAGCACAAGTGAATGGCGTCACCAACTTGCGTCACAATAATGCTGTTTTAAATTTTCGTTTATTTAAAACCGTCGGTTTTGACCGGGAAATATGTTGCGGTGCAACGTACTTCGTGGACGCTCCTCCTCAAACATCAGCGAAATTGACAGCTAACTCTGCACTTTCATCTAGGTAGTATAAAAATATACGTTAGTGAAGGAAGGTGATGCAATACTTCTAAGTATGATCAGATAAAATGTAAATTTCTATAGAAAAAATCTTTGTAGTCTAAATTTGACCACCGCCCTGCACAGTTGGTTTGTTTCTATTGATTGTTTCAATAAATCAATTTCCTTGAGAAACCGTTTCGAGTGATTACGCGATGGTTCTTTAAGCCTCATAGAATCGTACCGGCGTCATACCTGAACCAACCAAAAGCACAACTTAGGACCTAACACAGGCGCGATCAATGCATCTTATGCTTAGAAAAATAAAGAACATCAAAAATATTTTTTTAAGGTTTTGCCCGGCCTCCAACCACTATACGAATCTTGCAGCTTTTGAATTACAATTTAATAATACATGTATAAAGGGTTCTTACTTCTATGAGCTTTATCTGCGTGGTCCTTCTGCAATATGACTCTTCTTTTCGATGCAAAAAGTGAACCTGAATCAACATCATGAATGACAATCTTGATTGCTTCGCCATCTAACGACGTCTGCCGACGAGGAGCTTCCAAATCCTCTAACGCAGGACATTGATAAATTGAAATGTTGGTAGAATTTTGATTGTTCTTAAGCGCTGATATATCTGGTCTACATACACATAAAAAATTGAAAAATAATATATTTAAAACAACTCTCTGTACTTACAACTGAGACCCTCTTCTTTTATTCCTGCGTTCTTCGTCCACCATTAATGCTGACTGGATGTGATCAGGACTTGGTGACTCTTCGTTATCTAAACTGTTGTCAGAAATTGGAATTTTGAAAGATGGTCGTCGTGATCCAGGGGTATCTGGTTCCTTGAATGAAGCAGATTGCAAAGCAGCCGCCAGAACTCCCGGAGCGTAAACGTCGTAGGCCGATTTCCTAGAAAAGCCCAAGATTGATAACAGTGATCCAACTAGAACTGAACTAAATACCTTCGGGGCATAGGGGCAGGTAATCCCAGGCTTGGTTCCATAAGTTTTAATTCATTGTTTAATGATTTGATTTCGTCATCATAACTACGCTGGCGTGTCATCCTCATGGAAGGCCTTCTCGAAGCTATCCTCGAAGCAGCTGTTTCCAGGTCCATGCGTCTTGGCGGACTGGAAGATCTGCTTGGTGCGGCACTGTGGCCTTTTTTCCAATCTGTGTCTGAAGTCTTAGCACCCTTGAGTTTTTCTAACTCTTTTAATGAAGCCGGTGAAACATCTGAATGTCTGCGAAGCTCGGGACTTCTTGGAGGAGCAAGTGCTATGCCGTTAGCAACGCTTAAGCACTGTGTAGATCCAAGTTTAACATCTGAATGGCGTCGTTGAAGCGTTTCCAGAACTGGAATTTCGAGGATAGAATCGGTAGATTCTTGTGGAATACAAACTCGCGACGCCATCTTTCTACGACAAACGCTGCAACGCCATGTTTCCTGAAATAAGTAATAAAATTTTAAGTATTTATTGACACTTGAAAAGTTATACTATATACTACAGTAATGTTTCAAACTCTCATTTGTGTTTATCAGCCATGGCTGAACCGATCTTATCCAAACCTATTTTAAATGAAAGGCCTGTACCCAGACAGAACGCTATTAACCTTCCGGCGGTCGCGCTAGTGCACTGAGTGCACGCTACTCTGAAAATCTAACGAAATTATCTTAGAGCAGCTGCGGTAGCTCGTTCAGTGAGCCAGTTGCGCGACTTTTGGAGGGTTAAATGCTTTTTGATTTCGATATTTAGTTTCCAAGATATGAATGTTTGAATGTGTAAAAATGGTGTTTTTTGCAGTTTTTAAAATTATATCCCGAAATTGACGACATAGATAAACATTTCATAAATCTTCAAATAGCTTATACGAATACCTTTCGAACATTCGTTTACGAGTGGTCTATCGAGAAGCAGGCATGCACAAGAACGGTGCAGCTCCGTGTCCTATTGCTGTGCACTGACTCATAATGTGTCAGCATTAAATTCATTGAGCTAGTGCTTGCGCTGGTTTCCGATGAGCTAGAGTTAGCAAGTAGCACGAGCACCGATGAGCGAGAGCCATCGCTAGCACGGTGATAGTTAGCACGCTGCACGAAGCTATAGCTTAGCTATAGCAAAGCAGAATAAAAAAACAACGCGTTAGTGTGAGTAATGATGCCTGCATCGTTTTTTCAGCAACCTGTCGCACATTCACCAACGCATGGTTCTTGCTTTGTCCTATTCTTTCGTTCCATAGCTTACACTACTGCACCGTTCTAGCTCATCGGACAAACTTACCGTGCCAGCTCATTGAGTTAACTCGTGCTAGCTTACTGAGCTAGCTCACCGAGCATGCTCGTGCCAGCTTACCGAGCTAGCTCATGGTGCTAGCTTATCGTGCTAACTCGTTGTGCTAGCTCTTCGAATCCTGCAGCTCGAGTACGAAGGTTACCTAGCACGAGCGGTGTCAGTGCTTATTGCGTTTGGTTCGTTCAAAGCGGCCGCTCAGCTCATGTTAGGCTCTCGTGCTGTGCTTCATGCATCCCTGTCGAGAAGCAAGTGTTTTTTTCCAGTCCGTCAGTGTTAGACAAAAAATTGTTTTAATCCCCGTTCTAGGTTATCTTGAACATTCTCTACCTCTCGATGTTTGGACTTTTTTCTTCTTTTGTGCGTTAACCGTTAGGCCGTCCTTAGCCTTTTGCTCGCGTAGTGAGGATTGAACAATAGCCAGCTATATAAGCTGGACTGGTGCGTCGTGGGAAACAAATTCACAGATAAGTAAAATCTACCTCTTTTGACACATTTACGGCTTATTCCCGTCTGCGTGGGTGCTAACCCCATGCGTCGACGGTGTCGATGGCTCCCTCCCCGGACGGCCAAATGGAGGTCGAATCGACTCCCAAGTCTCCCCCCGACCAAACAATATCCAGAGCTCTCGACCGGTCCCTTTGTGGTCTTCTTTCGGCCCAAAACAAAATCGTTGAATCTATTACAGATTTCAAAAGACCTGACGGAACGGTTCTCGGCTGTGACCGAAATAAGAAAGGTCCGCTCAGACAGGGTCAGGGTCGTGTTGGCTAATTCAAAGCAGGCAAACGATATTGCTTGCTGCGAGCACTTTACGAAGGACTATTACGTGTATATTCCAGCTGTAAAAGTACAGTCTGAAGGCGTTGTCACCGATAAGTGTTTGATATGTGAGGATCTGCTGGAGTACGGGGTTGGCTGTTTTAGACACCGCTTACTTCAGCCAGTGAAAATACTAGAGTGCAAGCGTTTGCACTCAGTAGTAGTTGCGGGGGATGGTTCAAAAACGTACCCCCAATCAAACTCTTATCGGGTGACCTTCGCTGGTATTGCTTTGCCAAATTACGTCCTCTTGTACAAGGTTCGTCTGCCTGTGCGTCTGTTTGTGCCGCGGGTCATGAATTGCACAAAGTGTAAACAATTGGGTCACACAGCCACCCATTGTAGCAATAAGGCCCGCTGTGGAAAATGCGGTGAGAATCATGTAGATGATTCGTGCAGTAAGAACGCTGAGAAGTGTCCTTATTGTGCAGATATTCTGCATGATATCTCGACATGTCCCGCGTACAACCTACGCGGGGATAAACTAAAACGTTCCCTTGTGGGACGATCCGAAAGCTCTTTCGCAGAAATGCTAAAGAAAGTTACGCTACCAACCTCAACAAACATCTATGCTCACTTGCCTCCTAACGAGGGCGAGACTGATGACCCACAAGAGGGAACATTTACTAGGGTGCCTAGAAGTTATAGGAAGAGGAGGAACATTTCCTCTCCTAAAGTTCCTTGTAAAGGCCAGAAGGTGTCCCGGGGCTCCGAAAGTGACATCTCTTGGAAGTGTTGCAACCAAGCCGAAGCAAGTAGCTCCTGGTCTCGGAGGATTAAACTCAAAGAAGGAGTTCCCAGCACTTCCTGGAACATCAAAAATCCCAAGTGTTCCTCTGTTTCAGTTCGAGAATAATCGCGGCACTGAAATTATCAAACTCTCGGACATTGTGGACTGTATAATAAAAACTTTCAATATAACTGATCCTATTATAAGTCTATTGTTAGCTCTTCTACCTACAGTAAAAACATTTTTAAATGGCGAAATGGCCCCTCCTTTCAGCGATTGTATCCTTCGATGGCTAACTCATCGAACGAGGTCACGGATTTGATCACTGTTCTACAGTGGAATTGTAGAAGTATCATCCCAAAAATAGATTCTTTCAAATTTTTAATAAATAGCTTGAGATGCGATGCATTTGCTTTATGTGAAACTTGGTTAACTTCCGATATAAACCTTAACTTCCACGATTTTAATACTATTCTCTTGGATCGAGATACCCCCTATGGAGGAGTACTTTTGGGGATCAGAAAGTGCTATTCCTTCTACAGAATTAATCTTCTCTCAATACCAGGCATTGAAATTGTCGCTTGTCATGTAACAATCAAAGGCAAAGATCGTTGTTTAGCTTCCATATATATTCCCCCCACACCGCGATTGGGCACCGCCGGCTACATGGCATCATAGAATCCCTGCCTGCACCGCGACTTGTTTTAGGAGACTAACTCTCACAGTACGGAATGGGGTTGCCTTTATGATGATAACCGTTCTTCTTTAATTCACAATATTTGCGACAACTTCAATATGACAATTCTAAACAAGGGTGAAATGACACGGATCCCTCCCCCACCAGCGCGCCCAAGTGCATTAGATATATTCCTTTGCTCGACCTCGCTACAGTTAGATTGCGCGTGGAAGGTAATCCCTGATCCCCACGGTAGCGATCATCTGCCGATCGTAGTCTCAATCACCAACAGCTCAAAACCATTGAAATCAATCAATGTTTCGTATGACCTCACACGAAATATCGATTGGAATGCGCCCATCGAACAACATCGAATCTACCCAAGAACTTCCTCCGGAGTAAGAGTACAGCTTTTCGGCTGGCTTGATTCTCGACAGTGCGAATCAAGCTCAGACTAAGCCAGTATCCGGCGCGAACATACAAAAACGTTCTCCCAATCCCTGGTGGGATAAATAGTGCTCAGACGTGTACGCGGAGAAGGCCGCCGCGTTTAAGACCTTCCGGAACGACGGGTTACCAGCTAGTTTTCGACAGTACGCGACGTTAGACAAGCGAATGAAGAGTTTGATGAAAGCCAAGAAACGCGATTATTGGTGCCGGTTCGTCGACGAATTAACGAGGAAAACATCGATGAGCACTCTTTGGGAAACAGCCCGACGCATGCAAAACCGAAACAGTACTAATGAGAGCGTGGAATATTCAAACCGTTGGATATTCGATTTCGCCAAAAAGGTTTGTCCGGATTCCGCCTCGGCACAGAAGATCAACCGCGCCGCGTCCCCTCACGATAACGCGAACGAAACACCTTTTTTGATGGTGGAGTTCTCACTTGCTCTCTTGTCGTGTAACAATAAAGCTTCAGGGCCAGATGAATCAAATTCAACTTGTTGAAGAATCTGCCAGACTCTGCCAAGAGACGCTTGTTGAACTTATTTAATAAGTTTCTTGAGGCTAACATTGTCCCACACGATTGGAGGCAAGTGAAGGTCATCGCCATCCAAAAACCAGCCTCCGACCACAATTCGTATCGACCGATCGCAATGCTATCCTGTATTCGAAAGTTGTTCGAGAAAATGATCCTATCCCGCCTCGACAATTGGGTCGAAGCAAATGGCTTACTGTCAGATACACAATTTGGCTCTCAACCGAAATTCAAATGGCCTATGCTAGCAAAGAGCAGATGGCATCAGTGTTCCTAGATATTATGGGGGCTTTTGATTCAGTTTCGATCAAAATTCTTTCAGAGAAGCTGAACCAGCATGGTCTTTCAGCGACATTAAACAACTTTTTACTAAACCTGTTGTCGGAGAAGCACATGCATTTTTCGCATGGTGACTTATCGACATCACGATTTAGCTACATGGGCCTTCCCCAGGGCTCATGTCTAAGCCCCCTTTTATACAATTTCTATTTCAACGACATTGATGAATGTCTTGGCAATTCCTGCACGTTAAGGCAACTTGCAGACGATGTATTTTCTAGGAAGCGTGAACCAGTGCAACTACAGCTTCTATTAATGGGTCAAACTATCGCTCAGATATTCACAGTAAAATATCTAGGGGTCTGGTTCGACTCGAAAGGTACTTGGGGATGCCATATTCGTGTCCATTTCATAAATACTTCTGAATCTACTGTTTTCTTCGACACATCCATGAAAGACGAGATCTGTGGAATTCCGAACCACATACGCCCTCAAGTGGTTCCAAACATTTTTATAATAAATTCCGAGAAGTCGACTGTTCTAAGATGTTTTATACTGACGGATCAACCTCGAAGGGTCCACTGGCTTCGGTATTTTCAATCAAAAGTTCACCGCCTCCTACAAACTCAGTGACCACGCTTCAGTTTACGCCGCAGAACTAGCTGCTATTCAGGATACCCTTGGAGTCATTGACACATTACGCGCAGACCATTACTTCATCGTCTCGGATAGTCTGAGTTCTATCGACGCTATTCGCTCGATGAAACATGGAAAGCACTCCTCCTATTTTTTTGGGAAAATACGGAAGCTACTGAGTGCTTTATCTAACAAATCTTTTAAGATTACCTTGGTGTGGGTCCCTTTTCATTGCTCCATTCCGGGCAATGAGAAGGCGGACTCCTTAGCTAAAGCGGGTGCCCTAGAAGGTGATGTTTTTGAAAGACCAATTTGCTTCCACGAATTTTTCAGTTTTGCTCATCAAAGAACCCTCGAAAGTTGGTAAACCTCGTGGAGCAATGGGGAGCTAGGAAGGTGGCTACATTCGATAATCCCTAAGGTATCGACGAAACCTTGGTTCAAGGAGATGGATGTAGGTCGTGACTTCATTCTTTTTTTTATTCATTCGTCAATCAAATTGTAGACTACATTATACAAATATTAATTGCTTATATACTATCCTGTATACTATTTCTATGTACTATGATGCCGTAAAGAGTTGAAAAACAGTTTTAAACTTGTTCGGGGCATGGTAAGGTCAATACTTTCACAATGCTCGTTATACACAGCCATCATCTGGTTTAGTGGTCCGAATTTAGCATAGCCTGCACGGTGATGACCTATCGCGAACAAATTTCTATTACGTAACTGACGAGTAGGAGCATATAAATTTAATTTTGACAGTATGTAAGATGAGTCAATACGCTGCATGACGATATCGTTTAGAAACGAGATCATAGCATAGTCCCGACGTTCTTTCAATGTTTGAATATCTAACAACATACAACGTGCTTCATAAGATGGAAGAGGGAATACTGTCCATCTTAATTTGCGTAGTGCATATAATCGAAACTGTTTTTGGATTGACTCAATTCTCACTTCGTGTTTTTTTTTAGGAATGGTGACCAAACAATACTACAATATTCTAAAATAGACCGAACATATGCTACGTAAAGAGTTTTAATTGTGTAAGGATCTTGAAAGTGATATCTGAAGCGTTTTATAAAATTAAGCATATTACTAGCTCTATGAACAATTGTGTTGTAATGTTCCACAAATTTTAATTTTTTATCTAAGATAACTCCTAAATCTCTTATTTTATCGCATTTCTGAACGGTTTGATTACCTAATGTAATTGACACGGAAGCCGTGATTTGTTTTCTGCTAAAAGTCATGAGATTACATTTTTTAACATTTAATTCCAGTAAACATTTACAACACCATGTATAAAAGATTTGTGCTTCATTGTGAAAAACTTTATAGTCATTATTATTTCTAATTTCTAAAAATAGCTTCATATCATCCGCATATATGAGAATTTTAATATTTTTTTGAAATAAGAGAGATGTCGTTGACATATAAAATGAAAAGAAGAGGTCCTAAGTGTGAACCTTGAGGAACCCCCGAAGTAACTTTAATTATATCAGATTTCATCTCATAGAACTTTACTATTTGCTGACGATCTGTTAAATACGACTTAATCCAATTGAGGAGTCTCATCTCGATTCCCAATTTTTCAAGTTTGAATATTAACATGGGAATGTCCAGCTTATCGAAAGCTTTGCTGAAGTCAGTGTAAAGAGCTTCTATATGATTTCCTTTATCCATGGCATTTAACGAGTAATCAACAAATTCTAAAAGGTTTGTACTAGTTGAACGGCTTTTAAAAAACCCATGTTGTGAATTTGTTATTTTATGTTTGACTTGGTTGAAAATGGTTTTATTTATGATGGATTCGAAAAGTTTGGGAAAGCAAGACAGTATGGCAATTCCACGATAATTTCGAATATCAGATTTTTTACCCGATTTATAAAAAGGTATTAAAATTTTTTTTTCCAATCTTTTGGGAAAATACCAGATTCTAGTGACTTATTGAACAGCCAGAATAAAGGTGACGTAAGCTCAGTTGCTAAATTCTTTATGAAAGCAGGTGGAATTCCATCAGGTCCTGAGCCTTTAGTGGCATCTAGATCATTGAGACCAGACAAGATATCTTGAACATTAATGTGACTGACACCAACATCTCTTGAATAATCAGGAAAATAAGAAAAATATTCAAAGTCACGATCATTGTCTGAATAGTTAGAATAAGTTTCTTGAAAAAATGTTGCGAAGAGATTACAAATATCTTTTGAAGTTTCACCCTCTTTCCCATCTAAAGACATTTTTGATGGGAAGTTGCATGAATTCAACTTAGTTTCGATGTAATTTAAAAAGTTTTTTGGGCATGACTTGATCTCATTTTCAGTTTTTGCATTATATACAGTTTGTGCCGAAGAAATAGTCAAAGTTATTTGGTCACGAATGTTGAGGTATTTTTCCAAATTATCCTGATTATTGTGTTTTCTGTAAATTTTGTGAGCATTTTGCTTCCAATTTTTCAAATTAATAATTTGCTTGTTGAACCAAACTGGATTTTTGGATGCATGATTTCGTCGTTTTTTTCGTGAGTGGAACTTCCTCCTGTATTATTTGCCATAAAATATTATAAAAGATCTCCACTGCACATTCAATGTTCTCTTGATTCTTTAAAAGGGACTGCCAATTAGCACTACTTAATTTATATTTAATATTTTCATAATTTGCTTTTCTATAATCGAAGACGTCCTCGAAGTCACAATCAATGGAATTATGATTCTTGTGCACAAAAATAGAGAATTCTATTGCTGTGTCAAATGTTTCATTTTTCCATAAGGGAGAATGAGATTCATCAACACAGAAATCTTCATTAATGTTTGTTAATAGCAGATCTAAATAACGATTGTGTTGATTTTTATATGGTTTACTAGCTGTAAATCGGTGCGCTTCGCTACACCGATCAGGACTAAACGAAATATTTTAAAAATACTAAAAATAACAAATATTTTTGTTACAAAGAAGAAACTTATTGTAATTCTCGCGGATAAACAATGTTCTTAGTTTGACCACCTGGAGCACAATTAAATTAATTGCTCTGTTTTCCTAAACAATCAAATTGTAATCCCTTGGTATCATTCGAATTCGAGGTAGTAGTACATCTGCTCCTTTATATTTTCTAGTTACAATGGTCGCTTAAATGAATTTTTTTAACCAAAGCACAGTTGTGGTGGGTCGATGTTGCGCAGTAACTAATATAATAGGCACACAAAGTTTCAATTGCAACACATGCGGTGCGCAGTGTTGCAAAACGACGTTTTCACGATCAAAATTCAACTCCTGAACCATTGGTTTTGGAGAATGGATTTTTTCAAAGAAGTTTCTGGATATAAATAGATGCATCTTTTGATATAATGAATTGAGTTATTAATCCCCTAAAAGTGAGATAGAAAATTTATTTCCCCAAATAATTTAGCTAGAAACTCGCAGTCTTCAGTAAAGTTCTAGAAAATATTATTGTGAAAATCTTTACTGAAGTTACTAAAGCTCTATATAGTAACAGTAGCGAGATATGTAGGTTTGCTTGGGATGAACCCATTCAAAACAGTTTTTCGAATATAACTTTTTACGATTACTTTTTATTATGAAAAGTGTCTTCTACAAAATTGTTAAAAGCGATAAAATACACATTTTTTAAATAACGAAGAATCTGTAGCTCTCGAAACAACAAAGTTATTGTCAATTTTCGAATATTTTTTATCAATTTACACCTTAAGCAACATCCTTAATAGCAAAAATTCGTACTATGCTATAAAAAAAATCGTAGAAAGAACTTTATTCTTTCGTTTAAATATAAAAACCTCCGTCTGACGGAGACTGCTGGGAAGGTTACGTATAAAACCAATACTTCTGAAAGCATGGTGGATCGACTGAATTAAATAATTCAACACGTAAATCCATAGATTTATATGCGTAATAGAATTACCATCGATTTTATTTTGGATGGAGTAGTGTATGAAATTGAAGTCAATATACGCAATCGATTGATTCTTCAACAGAGTGTATTATTTTACAAATTCATGTGGAAATGTGGTGCAATTTATTGTTGCATCGATTAACATTTTCCCAATCCATATATCTCACTTTTTTGGCGAATTGACCTACGAAGGTGACTATAAGAATCATTCAATAAAAGTATGCACATATAGTGAAAAGTTCTGTTTTCGAAACATATTTACAATGATACGAAGACATAACGGAGTGTTGATGGACGTGGGTAAAGTTAATTCATAAAAAATGGCACATTTAAAAAAATATTTTGGCGATACAGAGAATGTTAGTATATTCATTCACTTTCCATATAATCACTGCACAATTGAACAATATTTCTTCGAATATCGTAGCAGAATACTGAAAATTGAACCAGTGACAGAAAATCTCTGGAGGTATCCCGTTTAAAACTTACTTTGTGGTGTACATCATAAATCAAAATATATTGGACCAATCGTTTCCAACGTTTGCACAGTTCTTCTGCATATCCCCAGGTATTGATCGAAGCTTTTATTGCAATGCAAAAAATGCAATTTTCGTTTAAAAAATCATGAATCTTATTTTTGTGAACAAAGTTATGATCTTTAATGATGTTATGATATGAAGGAGAACTGTGCAAAATCAAACAATTTGGTTCAGTAGATTTTGAGTTATGCTGTACAAAGGATTTATTCGAGGTGTCTCCTAAAGATTCACTGTAACACACCAAATTTTCAATATTTTACGGTGAACATTTAGGAAAATGCTTAAATGTTGCATTATTGACTGAATAGACTGACACTCGGTATCGCCATTGTTTTTTTTGAGTACGATATTTTTTCAACAATAATCCTACCCCCTTAAGCAAGAACTGATTTCATCAGTAGGTGTCGACTAACGGGTAAAATTTGACGAAGATTGCCGACCACGCCACCAGCTATTCGATTGGTTCCTTTTATGGGTCATCGTGAATTCGTCCTATATAACAGTGTTGCATTCTTCCAGAATTTTGCTTATACCCGAATTTTGATTGATATTGTAAGTAACGTTTTCCGCAAGCGCAAGATTTAGTAGTTATTTTAGGGCAGAGCTGTTCGTCCATCATCCAGCAATGTTGATTTAACTTCAGATGAAGCGATCGCAAGTGCAATTTTCAATTTAATTTTCGACAAATGCATGCAATTCATCAGTATTATATTTAGGGTTGTGGTACCGGTAATACCGGTACAGAAAATCCCGGGAATACCGACCCATTTTTGGTACCGTAATACCGGTACTGAACAAAAGCCAGTACCGGTATTTTCGGTACCATACAATTTTTTATGAAAAATATGTGGACTCTCTAGGGGGACCTGTTTCAAAATATCGGTCTACAAGATGACTTTTAATTATATTAATTGTCTTCTAGATAAATCGTTGAGCTAACACCTTTGTAGGGGAATGAGGTGGGGCGATCATAATAATTGTAGAAGTAAAACATTACTAGCTCCCGTTGTACTGAACGGTATGTTTAAATTCTTGCTTTATTTTGTCGAAATTAAAATTTAACGATCTTGTACTAAATTTCCAAATATTCACATCTAGCGTAAGAGACGTAAAAATTTGCTATTATTGTGTTTATTAGCGACATTCTGGTTTTCATTATTCACTGGGTGGCGCGTAATAAGACTATGGTCTAAGTCATGTCTGTATTTGGTTTGATCTTAAACCATTATCTATAAAAGAACGAACAGCGAGTTAGTAGCTAATAATTTTAGAGTTGGTGAACTGCTTCAAATAGGGCAATTATTGGTGATCGGAGAATTCTGGAAAACTCAATACTTTACGGAAAAGCAAGGAGCCTTGGTATGCATAAGAGAATAGTAGGCAAATGACATAAAGATCAAAACCAATTTACAGAAAAGCAAGAGAGGAAATGCGAGCAACCTGCTCGGATTTACTGCCATTCTCGCTTTGATTTACTGTTATTAATAGGGTTTCTTACATTTACCATCTGTTGAAGTCGACGAAAGTCGCACCGCTTAGCAGTTAGTGATATCAAAGTGGCCTAGATTTTAAAATAAAAGAAAGTGCCGCATACGAAAAATATCTTCTGTGAAATGAGTCATATCATTCCGAAGCAATTAAAAACAATAAGCATGTTTTTTTGATCAGCACAAATCAATCATCTGAGAATAAGGTCATCAGTTTGAGCATTCGAATTCACTTTGAAGCTGTATTCGAGTTTTTTTTAAATGTTCGAGTACCGGTACTTTACCGGTACTACCGGTACTGAGGGCTTCAGTACCGTAGTACCCCGATCAGAATGAAATAACAAGATTATAACAGAACACATTTTTTGTAACATATTGTGTTAAAAATTAGGTCTCGTTAGTAGATAAAATAACGGAAATTTATAACAAGTAACAAGGCGAGTTATAGTTTTGAAATATTTCTGTTATGTGATTCTGATCGGGACCGGTTCTCACCAAAAAGGGTCGGTACTGCGAACCCTAATTATATTGCCATTCGCGTAATAGATCTCTATCAAATAAATTTTTGCCATTCCATTTATGTTCTGGTAAACATACATGCAACAAAATTTTAAATGTTTGAGGTAATTTATAGATATTGCTTCAGAAATCCTCCCTCTCCTTCAGATTCCGAAACCAACAATCATGTCCACCGTGTTGGCGGAAGAAATACTTATGCCAAATCATATAATATATATATATATATATATATATATATATATATATATATATATATATATATATATATATATATATATATATATATATATATATATATATATATATATATATATATATATATATATATATATATATATATATATATATATATATATATATATATATATATATATACATATATATATAGCTAAAAAGGGGTCTTCAGTACACCCCTCCCTCTCCCTTTCCTCGACTTAGGTACTTCTCACCCCATGACAATCTCCTTAGTGGAAGGCATACTTATGTCAAAATTGAATTCATCGCTAATAATCACTTTGAATGAATAGATAAGGATTACTACATTCTTCGCCCCCCCCCATTTCGTGGTCCACTCCCATCAACCATTGGTGGAGTGGGAGAAATACATATATCAAATACTAATAAATATGGTGATATAAATAATTCTTTGCCTAAAAACAACCCCCCCCCCTCCAGCTCAGTGTACCCCCCCCCCCCTCCCCCAAAAAAACCATACCATGAACATCTTCTTGTGGAAAAGAATACGTATGCCAAATTTCATCAAGATCGGACTTGTAGTTTGGAAGTAGTTAGCGGACATACATACATACAAACATACATTGATTTTTATATATATAGATTTGATTGAGTCCTAGCAATGCAATTTTCTCAAACATATATTGTAATGTTTCGTTTTCACCAACGACAGGAAGTAGAATGCTCTCATTTTCAGAGTCAGGAATAAAATCTAAGTTGCGCTGATTAAAATCACCATAAATATGAACTTTAAATTCTGGAGGAAAATTAGAGATTATTTCTTCAGCTGCTTGAAAGAAAATCTCATATGTTGATTTGCAAGCTAGATCCGGTGGAAAGTACACTGAGACAAAAATGTGGATTTCATCAGCGATATGTGCTTTAACCCATACATGTTCAAATTCTTTGAATTTTGGTGAGACAATAAGATCGGAATTAAATATAGATGAAACTGCGATGAGAACTCCTCCGCCTGACATTCTTTGGGTTAGTCGTAAATCACGACCATCTCTAAAAACATTATAGTCACTACCAAAAACCTCTTCACTTTTTACATCCGCATTCTAACTTGTTTCGGTACCTAGAATTATCGAAAATGAGGAGCCTAATATATTCTTATGGATTTCGTTCATCTTTACGGCGCTCCTCATTCTATTAAAATTTTGACAGTAAACCAAAATTTCAGTGGCTTTCGAAGAAGTTGGTTGTGATTCGTTATTCGTGAAAATATTGTTTAAAACTATTGTACTGTTACCAGCTGCGTCATGCTTGTCCTGGTCTGCCTCTGAGAAGTGCGTTAAAATTGGCGAAAACACGAACGTTCACAGGAGCAAGATGAACAATGATGTTGATTGTTATGGTGATTGTTGTTAAGACCATTGTTGTTCCTATTGCAAATGCTGTTTCTGTTGTTGTTGTTGCTGTAACTGCTGTTTCTGTTTTCGTTGTGGTTGTTGTTATTTCTGTTGTAGTTGTTGTTGCTGTTTCCATTGTAGTTGCTTATTCTGTGATTATTGTTGTTGTTGTTGCTGTTGTTGTTACTGCTGTTAATGTTGTTGTTTCTGTTTCCGTTGTGGTCGTTATTGTTTATGTTGTGCATGTTTCTATTGAAGTTGTTGGTGATATTATTGGACTTGTAGCTGTTGTTTTTGTTGATATTGTTGTTGTTTCTATTTTGGTTGTAGTTGTGATTATTGTTATTGTTGTACTTATTGCGATTCCTGTTCTTATTGCACTTGCTATCTTTGCTGTTGTAGTTGTTATTGTTATTAGTGTTGATATTGCTGTATCTTGTACTCTGTTTTCTTCTCGATTCGTGTGATGTCCCGACTCATGGCAAACCACTATACGCTGGATGCACATCTCCGGCGTATTGGGCTCGTGGAAAGTGGTATCTGCGCTTGTGGCGACGGCTATCACGATATCGAGCACATTGTCTGGGCGTGCACCGAGTACAGTTTCGCCAGGTCTCGGCTCATGGACACCCTCCGGGCCCGAGGAAGACCACCCAACGTCCCGGTTCGAGATGTGCTGGCAAGCCGCGATGTCCTGTATATGTCCCTTATATACATCTTCGTAAAAACCATTAATATAAAAATTTAACTGCCCCTTCTTATTTCCTATCATTCTCAGAAACGCTCTTCTCCACCTGTACCATACACTCACGAACGTTTGATGAGACTCCAAGGCGACACAAAAAATCTCTGTCGAATGAGCCAACAAACACGGGACCTACAGTACGAACATCACATGCGCAACTCGAACTCTTTCCGATCTACATCTGAGCCATCTGGAGGAACCCCTGCCGACACGAGGAAGAACACCCGGACTCCCTGTACATAATACTTCTTGATGAAGGCCATCCGAGTCTACATTCTATGCCGTTAATCTCCCGATGCCTGCAACTGAAAGTTAATAACTTTCTTCCCTGCCATCTTTGTCCACCCTCTCTCCCCCTGACTCTTATACCCAGAAGTATCACCCCTTACCCCCCCCCCCCCCACTCTGTCTCTTCTAGTTCTAACTATTATATTATATAATCTCATTGAAAATGCCCAACTCTACTACCACAAAAAATAACTCTAATTAATCTCCCCGAATCTTTACAAAATTAAATCACGCTTTCAAGTTATTCCTAGTTTTAAGATAGTTATTAAAATTGTCCCCCTTAGTTAAAAGTTATTTGCTTAAATAATGTTCCTGCTAAAGATGTCAAACCATATTGCCATAAAAACTAAATAACTCTAATCTTACGAAAATTATATTACCCACTTGTGTATATGTATAGCTATAAATTCTCCTTAGTTTAATTTAATATGTAATCAACTAGTTTTAAGTAATTCGAAATGTAAAACAAACAAAGATTGGCACCTTTAAGCTAATGCAAACCTGCCTTATCAAATAAACAAATTGAATAAAAAAATACCTTTCGTATGAGTTGTAGATTGCTACATTTCTTATAAAGGAAATGTATAGAATTCGCTCAAACATTCAAGATTTTTTCCGAGGCCCGGAGGGCCGAGTCTTATATACCAATCGACTCAGCTCGACGATTTGGGACAATGTCTGTGTGTGTGTATGTAACGGACAAATTCTCATTCGTGTTTCTCAGCAATGGCTAAACCGATCTTATCCAAACCAATTTTAAATGAATGAACTAAAAAACAGTATGAACGCTATTAATTTGTTTTTGATTCTGATGTTTAGTTTCCAAGATATGAATGTTTGAATGCGCAAAAATGGCGTTTTTCGCAGTTTTTTTTTAAATTATCTGCCGAAATTGACAATATAGATTAATAATTTATATGTTTTTAGACAGCTTTAACGAATACCTTTCGTACAAGCTATAGATTGTTGAAATCGGACTATTATCAAAAGAGATATTTAACATTAAATGCGGGCGAAAGATTTTTATCATTTCCCATAGCCAGAAATATGACCAAAAACATGTAATCTATTATTAACGCCAAAACGGCTTATTTTAGGTCAATAGTATCTTTGGAGAATTTAATGGAGGCAATATGCCCTTTCTTTTGGTATTGTGCTTTTGCTGATTAATCCCCCTATGAGTGAGATATTTTCACAAAATTTTTTGGAAGTGATTATATCGAAATGATGCCTTCAGCAAATTTGTAGCTCTTATTTTTGTGAATAACGTTACTGAAGACTTCAAATATCCATTTTGAATACTTTAAAAGTTATGGCTTGTTGTTTGTTGATTACTCTTTGTCGCCTATTTATTGTTCAATATAGTAATAATCCATTGAAATAAGCCAAACATTATTTCGATAAAACGAATTTTGTATTTCATTTTACTATCTACAACCGCTAGAAATAATCACCGAACACTTCCAAGTTGTCTGGAAGGAACTTGTTAACTTATCAGTACAAAAATGTTCATTTGTGCGAGCCTTCTGACTGCAATTTTTCTAACTTATAACCATCGGATCGATCTGAAACATATCGAAAAATGAAAAGCGAAATAAATAACTCCAAGCAACGGCGTAGCCAAGAGAAGGTTTTGGGGTTTAACACCATACAACCCCCCTCCCCCTACAACACCCAAAAAAAATATTGGATTGAAGTTGAAAATTTATTGATGCAGACTGATTTAATTCAATATTACAATAACAATTATCTGATCCGTAGATTGATAACCTGTTGTTGTAAACATCATGAGGACTTTTGATAAATTGTCGGAATGGGGTCCTGATATGTAACTGATCTCTTGGTCTTGATTTCACAGTTGTCTAATAGCATCAATATCAAATTCCTGTCTGAAAACATTCCAATAGAAAATTCCAGAGTTCTGTAATCAATCATAACCCTCAGATTTATTTTCAAATTGATCTCGTTTTTGTAGAGATGTACTGTAATAATGGTCTTTATTTAATAGGAAGCGAAGTTAAAATTGATTTAATGTCTATGAAACATAGAACTGCTCACCAAAAAATGCATAAATTTTAGCAATGGCTAAAAATGTTTTTGCCTTTTTCATTCACTCTAAAATTCGTCGATCTAATCCCGACCGGGAGGGCCGAGTGTCATATGCTAATCGACTCAATTCGTCGAGATCGGAAAATGTCTGTGTGTGTATGTATGTCTGTATGTATGTGTGTGTATGTATGTGTATGTGTGTATGTGGAAAAAATGTGACCTCTGTTAATCAGAGATGGCTGGATCGATTTGCACAAAGTTAATCTCAAATGAAAGGTACAATCTTCCCATCGGCTGCTATTGATTTTTTTATTGATTGGACTTCCGACTCCGGAGTTACGAGTCGAAGAGTGCAATCACACATCAAATTCCCATATAAACTGAAATGAAAAATTTTCAAAATCAAATTTGTATTTTTGATGCCAAATGACATTATAATGCATGAAACATTGAGATTTGATGTAAACTCGAAAAAATAACGTTTGACAAAAATTGATTTTTTTTGTACTTTGGTACTTATTTGCTCTGTTACTATTTTCTGAAAAATTAATTCTGCATAATTTTAAAACTTCAAAAATTACAGTTTCGGAATTATGCCGTTTAGACATTAAGATCGATTTTCACCAAACCCCCACAAATTGTAAAATTGGTATTGTAAAAAAACGTAAGGGCGATACTTCAATGCTGATAGGTGGGACCGAAAAAGTAAACAATCTCTATGAAGCAATTTTAGTACTTTTCATTGCGCATATTTCTGCTGAAGAATGTGAATCGATATCATTTTTCGTTATCGAGTTACGATCATTTTTTTAAATAAAAATGATAGTTTTCAATGTCCTCTAACTCAGAAGGTTGCAAAAAGTAGCAGCTAAATTTGTACTCTTTTGAAAGTGCATCAAAAATACTATAAAATATTTCAAAATCAAAGTCAGCATATTTGCCCTTCGATGTCAAATATAAACAACAACAACACGAGTCGTGACAGTTTATTTGGTATCAATCTCATTCATGAATCGAATCGCAGTAGCCGACGACTGCTTTGATCAACGCGTGTAGTGCTTTGTATTAATAGTGCTGTTAAAATGGATAAAATAAAATTGTTCGATCTCTGGAAAGTGGCCAAAGGTGAAAATAAAAATAAAATAAAAGTTGTGTTTGAGGAAATAATGAGAATCAGTAGTGCAGTTTCGTGCTGATGTAATTTTCAAGTTTCCGATTTTAAGGTTTATCGACGTAAAAATCAATTATTTCGCGGTTGTTTTCCTTTATTTCGATAAAGTAACTCTTAAGTGACATCTTCGTGGAAAATAACAGGTAAGTTGATTTATACGTGAATAAGTACAAACGTTTAAAAAATATATGTACTGGTGGGGCAAGAAGGACAGTCTTGATTAATTCTATTGATTCGTGCTTATATGAATGTTTCGCGCGTCGAAACGAAATTCTAACAATCAAACGTGGAGAACCATCCAGTTAACTGAAGTCTCACATGCAGTAGACTGCAGGATACACGATAATGTACCGCAGGATATACGAGGCTAAGTACCGAATTCCTAGAACGTGGAAATGGTACACGATTTTGTGCAGGTCCCATACTATGGCTGTGTGTAATCGAGGAACTGATGTTTTCAATTATGCATTTAATATATAATCTTTCAGTTTCGTATAAGTGATTGTAACTGATCAGCTATCTTTATGACAACGGCTTGAACGATATTAGAAAAAGCATCATTTGCTTCAACTCTAAAACGATCCTCAAAACGTTATTTTTCACCTCGAGTTGAACCTATCCCGATCAGAATGAAATAACAAGATTATAACAGAACACAATTTTTGTAACATATTGTGTTATAAATTAGGTCTCGTTAGTAGTTAAAATAACAGAAATTTATAACAAGTAATAATGCGAGATATAATTTTGAAATATTTCTGTTATGTGTTTCTGATCGGGATGTATTAAAAAGAACTACAATCTATTCAAAACCTTCGCTAGAAACAGTAAAATTTAATATTTTGTATTGTGATCATCCTTTCTGCAACATGTCCGTCTTACCCCCACCATATGTTCGTTTCACCCGCAGTCTGGAAAAAGTGCAGATATTTCTTCGTTTTTCAGTTCTTTAAAAAATGATACTTATTGATTTTTGTACCACAATTCCTTTGGACATTCGAAAGCCAATATATGGATTTACAACATAGAATATTACATGTTGACAAAAACATTCTCTTACTATGTTATATTTCAGTCTATCCTTAATATGTCCGTCTTACCCCCAGTTCCCCTACCAACAAGTTTCATGAGCGAACAAGGAGCTGAGGCTCGAAACAAATACTACCGGAACGATCGACTGAGTCACGGTAGAAATTGTTGAAGAGTCGCGAACATGGAAGATGTTTTCTTTAGAACAATGGATTCGTCTGATCCGGTTTTTGCAGCTAGAAGATCCCGATACAGTAAACGCACTGCAATAAGTTCAATATTAAATGAGTTAGCACTTTGGGAAAAGAGACACGATTCAGATAACTATAACGACGACGATGCTGATGATGTTGATGATTGTGATTATAATAATTATGAGGATGACGATGATAATAAAGTAGTTACGTAGAATAGTAAAATAAATATCTGCCTGAGCCTAACGTTTTCAATATTTGTGTACATATATTTGACAAGCTCAAAAAATCATTTAACAACTCGACTTTTTGATCTAGTAAAGCAGGTTCTAAATGGCAATGACCAGGCCCTTAAAAACAGCCGTATGCTGATGTCATTTAATCATAATGTTGATGTCAACATTTTTCGCTGAACGACAAAAAAGCAAAAGTTGATTTTGAGATATTTTATAGTATTTTTATGCACTTTCGAAAGAGTACAAATTTAGCTGCTACTTTTTGCAAACTTATGAGTTAGAGGTCATTGAAAATTTCATTTTTATTTAAAAAAATGATCGTAACTCGATAACAAAAAATGATATCGATTCACATTTTTCAGCAGAGATATGCGCAATAAAAGGTACTAAAATTGCTTCATAGAGATTATGAAGATAGACTAACTATTTAAAAAGTTATAGTTAAAAAACTGACTTTTTCAGAAACACCCTAAGATAAAGAAGAAAAATAATTATAACATGAAACCAGATAATGCTATAACTTTGATGCTTTTGAAAATGTTACTTAAAAAACATTTTTCTACAACTTTGCTGAAGTAAGTACCTTGCTACACCATTTAGTTCTAAACATAATTTTTCATGGTGTCTACTCACTGGGAAAACCGGGAAAAACATGGAAAACCGGGAATTCTCAGGGAAATTAATTTTACCTGGAAAAACCTGGAATCCTCAGGGAATTTTGAAAGTTGACTATGATGATATCAAAATTGTATCAATTGTCACGAGCAACGCCATACGCAAAATACTTTTGTTCCTTCAATACCATCGAACTTTTTCTGAATTTCGATAGAATAAAATATTTATTTCGAAAAGCGAGAAAATGTAGATTTATAAATTCAAACATTTCTTTAATCCGCTATCATTTCACTTTACTTGTATCGACTGCTACGAATAACAAATATTTGGGTTTACTAGCCAATAAAACAATCATTCAATTGAATAGTAATCAGAGGCGACGCGTCGGTACGTTCAACCTGTTCATTGAACAGGTCAGCCAAATCAGCCGAACCGAAACTTATTTAGAGTTTAACTGCAGTACTACCTACGAAAAATATTTTCAAGGAAGGAAAAATCTTCAAACACTGAAGTTGCAGTCAGATTGGAACGATAAACCAATCTAACGTCTCCATTACAAATGTTTGCCTTCCTGGTTTCACCGGTTCAACTCGTTAGAACTCTGTGTGCGAAACGAGAGCGCTTTATAATTTTCAAATACGTTTCGTAGCTGTACCGTACGTTTACAGCTGTCGGTCGAACGCTTGTGTTCTTGGGTAGTCTAACCAGATGTTTATGCCCTTGAGACATTTAAATTTCTATCCTAATTGGTAGAATTTATAGATGATTTTAAACCGGTTAATGAATGTTTCAACCTATTTTATAGGAAGGAGGAATAAATCTCGGTGTAAAACATAAGATTCTACATTGTAGGTTAATTCGAATCATAACATGATTTATAAGTGTTCAATAATGCCTTTAGACATGATTGCGCTGTTTAAATTTAAATTGAGAAAACTTTTTCAATACGAAGGAAGCGGTTGCCGCCTACATGAATGTCATATATTTTTGCCTTTTGCTACAGGACTTTTTTGGATTAGGTTTTGCACAAAATGTTTGACAATTCACCGATGGGTTTTGACAACAAATTTGTTATGCTCGACTCCTGCGATCAGAAAAACCCGTCCGACGAACATCTTTTGTTGGTCAAGTCTTTTGTTTGTTGTCAAGTGAATAGTAACTAACAAACGAGAGGTTGTCTGAAACATTGTATTTAAATATAGCTGGGTTATCTACAAACTTTGTCGCAATGCGACATCTTGTAGAAAACAAACCTCCATTGTTGGTTTTAATATCAGAAACACATATTGTTGATGCTGATGCATTTGATCAGTATAGCATTCCGGGTTATAAAGTTGCTTTTTGCCTATCTCATTCCAGACATACCGGTGGAGTTGCTATTTACGCCAAAGAATCGATTAAATTCAACGTTCGGTTAAACGAAGCAGTTGATGATAATTGGTTCTTGGGTATATCAGTTGAAAGAGGCATGCAGATGGGAAATTTTGCAGTAGTATACCATTCTCCTAGTTCAAGCGATCGACGGTTTTTAGAAATTTAAGAAAACTGGTGGGAGAATTTCGTTAACTTAAGTAAACTTAATGTAATTTCGGGCGATTTCAATATTGATTGGCTCAATGATCAAAATTCGAATCAGTTGAAGCAGTTGGCAGAGTTTTTCAATTTCAAGCAAACGGTTAGTGAGATTACAAGAATTTCCAGACACAGTAGAACATTGATAGATCACGTGTATTCCAATTTTGATGCGGTTCATTTCTATGTAGAGGCCGATTGACTTTTTCAGAAACACCCTAAGATAAAGAAGAAAAATAATTATAACATGAAACCAGATAATGCTATAACTTTGATGCATTTGAAAATGTTACTTAAAAAACATTTTTCTACAACTTTGCTGAAGTAAGTACCTTGCTACACCATTTAGTTCTAAACATAATTTTTCATGGTGTCTACTCACTGGGAAAACCGGGAAAAACATGGAAAACCGGGAATTCTCAGGGAAATTAATTTTACCTGGAAAAACCTGGAATCCTCAGGGAATTTTGAAAGTTGACTATGATGATATCAAAATTGTATCAATTGTCACGAGCAACGCCATACGCAAAATACTTTTGTTCCTTCAATACCATCGAACTTTTTCTGAATTTCGATAGAATAAAATATTTATTTCGAAAAGCGAGAAAATGTAGATTTATAAATTCAAACATTTCTTTAATCCGCTATCATTTCACTTTACTTGTATCGACTGCTACGAATAACAAATATTTGGGTTTACTAGCCAATAAAACATTCATTCAATTGAATAGTAATCAGAGGCGACGCGTCGGTACGTTCAACCTGTTCATTGAACAGGTCAGCCAAATCAGCCGAACCGAAACTTATTTAGAGTTTAACTGCAGTACTACCTACGAAAAATATTTTCAAGGAAGGAAAAATCTTCAAACACTGAAGTTGCAGTCAGATTGGAACGATAAACCAATCTAACGTCTCCATTACAAATGTTTGCCTTCCTGGTTTCACCGGTTCAACTCGTTAGAACTCTGTGTGCGAAACGAGAGCGCTTTATAATTTTCAAATACGTTTCGTAGCTGTACCGTACGTTTACAGCTGTCGGTCGAACGCTTGTGTTCTTGGGTAGTCTAACCAGATGTTTATGTCCTTGAGACATTTAAATTTCTATCCTAATTGGTAGAATTTATAGATGATTTTAAACCGGTTAATAAATGTTTCAACCTATTTTATAGGAAGGAGGAATAAATCTCGGTGTAAAAAATAAGATTCTACATTGTAGGTTAATTCGAATCATAACATGATTTATAAGTGTTCAATAATGCCTTTAAACATGATTGCGCTGTTTAAATTTAAATTGAGAAAACTTTTTCAATACGAAGGAAGCGGTTGCCGCCTACATGAATGTCATATATTTTTGCCTTTTGCTACAGGACTTTTTTGGATTAGGTTTTCCACAAAATGTTTGACAATTCACCGATGGGTTTTGACAACAAATTTGTTATGCTCGACTCCTGCGATCAGAAAAACCCGTCCGACGAACATCTTTTGTTGGTCAAGTCTTTTGTTTGTTGTCAAGTGAATAGTAACTAACAAACGAGAGGTTGTCTGAAACAATGTATTTAAATATAGCTGGGTTATCTACAAACTTTGTCGCAATGCGACATCTTGTAGAAAACAAACCTCCATTGTTGGTTTTAATATCAGAAACACATATTGTTGATGCTGATGCATTTGATCAGTATAGCGTTCCGGGTTATAAAGTTGCTTTTTGCCTATCTCATTCCAGACATACCGGTGGAGTTGCTATTTACGCCAAAGAATCGATTAAATTCAACGTTCGGTTAAACGAAGCAGTTGATAATAATTGGTTCTTGGGTATATCAGTTGAAAGAGGCATGCAGATGGGAAATTTTGCAGTAGTATACCATTCTCCTAGTTCAAGCGATCGACGGTTTTTAGAAATTTAAGAAAACTGGTGGGAGAATTTCGTTGACTTAAGTAAACTTAATGTAATTTCGGGCGATTTCAATATTGATTGGCTCAATGATCAAAATTCGAATCAGTTGAAGCAGTTGGCAGAGTTTTTCAATTTCAAGCAAACGGTTGGTGAGATTACAAGAATTTCCAGACACAGTAGAACATTGATAGATCACGTGTATTCCAATTTTGATGGGGTTCATTTCTATGTAGAGGCCGATTGTAAAATTTCAGACCATGAGACAATTTCAATTTTACTGGAGAAAGAACCTAGCCGTGAAGAGGATAAAGTTAAAATCAAGTGCTGGAAAAGATATTCGAAACAAGCTATGTCTCAACTGGTTTCGAGAAGCATGGATTTTACGGAATTGAATGGAAAGTTGGATAACAAGGCAGCTGTTCTAACTAACGTGTTAAAAGAGTGTATAAATAGTTTAGTTTCTCAAAAGTTTGTTAATTCAAATAACTCTAACAGCTGGTACTCTTAAGATCTTTAGCGCCTTAAACGTAAAAGGGATAAAAAGTACAAGAAATTTTGCAGAACTAATAGTGAACGTCTTTGGAATGGGTACACACACGCGCGAAATATTTATTCACGGGCCTTGAAGAAGACCAGATGTGAATATATTCAAAGGAAGATCGATCAACATCAAAACAACAGCAAAGATTTATGGAAAATCCTAAAGAATTTAATTAAACCTAAACGTAGTTCCTCGCAGTCCATAACTTTTAACGGGATAGAAGAACAATCTGAACAAATAATAGTTGAAAAATTGAACAGTTATTTCGTTAACAGTGTCCAACTGATCAATCAAAGTATTGAGCTGGTCAGTGAACCTGTGGAAATAACACAGCCGATTAATATTAACTGTAGATTTGATGGATTTCACCCAATCACTTTTGAACAATTGAAAGATATTTGTCTTTCTTTGGGAAAATCGGCTGGTATCGATAATGTCAACGCAAAAGTGATACAGGATTGCTTTCATGTCATCGGACACGATCTGCTGGACCTTGTAAATGAATCGCTACAAACTGGGCACGTGCCGACAGTTTGGAAGGAATCACTTGTGATTCCAATTCCCAAAGTTACTGGGACGGATAAAGCCGAAGAGTACCGCCCCATTAACATGTTGCACACATTAGAGAAAATTTTAGAACTTGTTGTTAAGGGCCAGCTGATGAGTTATTTGAATAATAATAATTTGCTAATTCCGGAGCAATCGGGATACCGAGAGGGACACTCTTGCGAAACCGCTTTGAATCTAGTGCTAACAAAATGGAAATCGAAGTTAAAGAAAATCGAAGTTAAAGAAAATCGAAGTTAAAGAGACAATTTTTGCTGTATTTTTGGATCCGAAACGCGCTTTTGAGACAATTTCGAGACCTTTACTTTTGAAAACTTTAGAGCGATTTGGTATCGGAGGGATAGCACATAAGTGGTTTGAAAACTATTTATGTGATAGAACTCAGAAAACTAGTTTCAACGATTTTGTATCTAGTCCTCTCGACAATCTTCTTGGAGTGGCGCAAGGTAGTGTCTTAGGTCCTATTTTATTTATTATGTATATAAATGACATTAGGCGAGTTTTACGATTTTGTGACTTAAATTTGTTTGCTGACGACACTGTTCTGTTCATTGCAGCTAAGGATATAGATGAAGCCGTGGCGCATTTGAACGAAGATTTACATTCCCTTGCTCGTTGGTTAAAATTTAAACAATTAAAGTTAAAAGTTGCTAAAACTAAATATATGATTATCTCTTCGGCTAATACTAGGCCTGACGTTAACGTTGAAATAAATGGTGAGACTATTGATCGCGTTAGTGAATTAAAATATCTTGGAATAATCATTGATGATAAGTTAACCTTTAAGTCTCACATCGACAATGTCATCAAAAAGATTGCTAAAAAGTATGGTATATTGTGTCGTCTGAAAAATGATTTAACAATTAGTAGTAAAATTTTATTATATAAATCTATTGTTTCACCACATATTGACTTCTGCCCGTCCATTTTGTTTCTTGCCAATCAAACACAAATATTGAGGTTACAGCGATTGCAAAATAGAATCATGCGATTAATTTTAAAATGTAACAGATACACTTCCTCTAGTTTCATGCTAAGCGCATTACAATGGTTCTCTGTGAAGCAAAGAATTTATTACTTAACAATGGTGTTCATTTTTAAAATTATTAATGGAATGCTGCCTCGATATTTGTGTGATCGAATTGAAAGAGGAAGTGATGTGCATAGGTACAACACTAGAAACGCGTCTGATGCAAGAACACCTAACTTTTTATTTAGTAGATCACAGAACTCCTTGTTGTACAAAGGAATAAGTTTTTTTCAATTCGATGCCTAGACATATTAAACGTGCGGCAACATTAGCGGAGTTCAAAACCCTATGTATTTCACACGTAAAATCTGCTTTGTAGACAGATTTTTTGAATTTTTATATTTTGGAGTTATTTGAATAACTATGTAATACCACGAAGATTGTATTTTTGACATTAAAAATGTCTTACTCCACTATCTGGGGCTAGGTGTCATTCTAAAATCTAAACTATCTCCCATGTAACGAAACTATGTAAGGTTTGCACGCTTATAACTCCGATATTACTAGATGGATTTTAATCATTCATACACCAACCGATTCAGAAACACCTAACTTAAATATTGGTAATAATTTAATATCTCCCCAATAAAAGTAGACTTTTGGAAATTGGTAAAATTAAAAAGTTCACGAAAAACGGGAAAATTACCATTCGTGAGGCAGATTTCTCAGACACAGCCGTCAAAAGAGGGCAGCTTAGTGACTCAATGAAAGACGAAAAGTCATAAATAGAAGCGACGCATGTCCGTTTAAATCAGTTGTTGCTCTTGTCTCATACGAACAACATCGTCTCCGGGCGATGCAATAAGCGCTATCGATTTTCGGCAACGTTGGCATTTGCACACACTCGCACCTATGTGACTAAACCATATACGGTTAGTTTATAAATAGAGGTGACGCGTACCCGTTTGAATCAGTTTTTGTTCTTATGTCGAACGGGTAAGATCATGGCTGCAGCGTGTGGGCACTACAATAAGCGGTAGACGCTATGCATTTTCGGCAGCGGTGGCCGTGTGCGGATTTTTCGGGTACCAGCACGGTGTCACAGAATGATTTGCAAAGTGGGTGGGTGGGGTGGTTTGGATTTAATTCAATACGGTGTGTGCTGCTTAAGAGTGTTGCGTTTGAATAAAATATATTTATTTTTATGCATGCGTGTGCGTTGTAACTTGTTAATCCATGTTTACGGCGCATTGTAGCTGCCTAGGGTAAAGAGCCTATTGGTTTTCATATGTTTCATATTTTGGTTATATGTTTTTTATCAGTAAGGCATCTGACAACGTGCTTCTGTAGTTATTGCACTGTTCAGCAGCGTAGTATTTTATATAGGGGAGTAAACTCAGGTTTTATTACGCGGAATTTTTTACGCGAATTTTGAAATTTCCGCGGTTTTCATCTACGCGTTTTTTTTGAAATTTAGGCGGTTTTCATTTGCACGGCCTGTATCCCCTGCGTAAAAAAACCTGAGTGTAATTGCATCGGAAACAATCACATTCCCAGCAGAACTTTTTGTTTTCTAATTTCAAACACTTTTGTTTCGTACTGTACACAACGGAAAATTTTAAAACAGAACTTACCGTCCCAGCAGCAGTTTAGGCGGGTGTTCTTTTTCGATTCAAATTCAAGCCATGTTTTAATCGTTACTGGACATAAAATTGTTTTCCCAGTTTATCCAGTCAGAGTATCTGTCCTGCCCTATGTAGTTAAAACACAGTTCTAATTGCGTTTTAAAGTATACAACAAATAGAACGGTTAGGTATACTAATTTAAATTTTAAAATATATCTGTTTGAAATTATGCAACAAACCGCTGTACTGAAGATATAATTATGTCAGTCCTATTACCACATAAAACACCTATATAACATAAAACGCTGCAGAATTGGTTTAATAATACAATGTTTACACTACAGAGTTATAACACGTTTTAATAATTAGCAACAAGAGAAAATGTCACCAAGGTAGCATAAAACCCGTTTTAACTGGTAGTGCGAACGTTGCATAACAATGTAATTTATCAAATAATTTCATTTTTTTCACCACTAATCGATCAAGAAATACTTAACGTTAAGATTGTTTACTTAAGTTCATTAATACATTATTGAAAATTTAAATGGAAAATGAAATTTCATATTTCATGAAGAATCTGTATATTTCCGTTGCTGGGCGTGGGCTTCCTCGTCACGGTTCTAAATATGGAACTTTTCTTTTAAATATATTTTCTGGACAGACCAGCCTATTTTTACTAGATGGAATAGCCAAATAATGCCAATCACCTAGTGAGATACTTGATTAATTAATAGATTACCGTTAAAAGACCTTCAATAAATTATGTTTTAATGGGGAGGGTATATAGCAAATTGTAACATAAAAAACAGGCGAGTGAGCAAGAACTTGAGTCGATATGTGTGATAGATAAAATACATTTGCACGCTCTTGAAAAAAGCTACATTTTTAATGTCACCGTGGTCGTGTCCTGTACACAACCCTTTAATTTTTTTCTCTTCTATTATTTGCATTTAGTCACACTAAGTTATTATATTCGCTATGATGATGATGGATTTTTGTTAATTGTTTATTATAGTTTTTAAAAATAATGAGATGTCTACAAAAGTCTGAGCCACGCGCGCGATAAGCAGATAGAGACTAACTTGAAATCGAACATGGTGACCAGTACTAAGAGCTCATCGGGTTGAATTGAAGCTTTTAGACTTTTGTTGTGATCAGGGTCTGATTTGATGATGGAGTTGCTTTGCTGGCTTTGCTCGACAATAGAGTTAATCTCGGTTATTGCTGCCATAGCGGCAATAACGGAGTTGGTTCGTTGAGTGGGGGGCTTGGTGACTTCTTCTGATAAAACAAGATATCGGGTTCAATTCCTGATCAATCCAGAGTATTCCCGGAAAGGAATATCCCTGGATTGCCTTGGGTTAGTGGTACGCAACTTTCAATAAAGGGGCCTGATGTGGATGATATAACTCGATTAGACTCTGCACTGCCACTAGGCTCGTCACTTCTCACCTAAGCAGGTGGTAGTACCGATGTCTTGGTCAGGCGGGAGGAGTCTTACAGAGAATTATCAGAAATGGAAGCTATTGGGTTCAATTCCCGATTCTATCAAGTATCTTCCCGGAATGGAAATTTTCTTGATGGACCCTGGTTGTTGATGGAATATTCGAAATATATCTGGTTACGTTCTTTTGAAGGAAAGGCTATGTCTGTAAATTGAACCAGTCCGTTTTTTTGTTAACTGGTCTTGTCATGATTTAAAATATTAATTATCTTCTAGATAAATCGTTCAGCTCACACCTTTGTGGGGGTATGAGGTGGGACCATCATCATCATCATCAAAAGTATAAACTTCAAATCGATTCAAAAAAGATTTTTTTTGGCTCAGTACAATTACATGGTTCAAAAAAATCAGTTTTCCCACCACAATGCATTGATTGAGGAATTTAGATATTTTATTAACAGAGCATTAGCAATAATTCGTTTGTATGTCTATTTTATGGGCCATTTTTTCGCTTTTCCATTGATTTGGTTTGAGATTTCTAGCACTGATTTTGTCCTATGCTGATTTGAGCGATTCTCTGAGTCCTGCCACTATCCCATGTAGTACGTGTTATCAAAAACATCGCGAAGCATCAAGTTCTAAATGTTCTCAAACGATATAATATCCGAAGAGAGTGATAAGAGTTATAAGAAATGTCTCATCACACTGTTAGGTGGATTAAAAGCGTTTTTTTTTATTTAGCTTAAAGGTGCCATTTCTTATTGTTTTACGTTTTCTACATTTTGAATTTCATTTAAAACTAGGGGGTTACACATTTCAATATTATTTTGTTTTACATTTCTTATAAGAGAAATGTATAAAATTCGCTCAAACTTTCAAGATTTTTTCCGAGGCCCGGAGGGCCGAGTCTTATATACCAATCGACTCAGCTCGACGATTTGAGACAATGTCTGTGTGTGTATGTAACGGACAAACTCTCATTCGTGTTTCTCAGCAATGGCTAAACCGATCTTATCCAAACCAATTTTGAATGAAACCTATCAAACAGTAAGAACGCTATTAATTTGTTTTTGATTCTGATGTTTAGTTTCTAAAATATGAATGTTTGAATGTACAAAAATGGCGTTTTTGCAGTTTTTTTAAATTATCAGCCGAAATTGACAACACAGATTAACAGTTTATATATTTTTAGGCAGCTTATACGAATACCTTTCGAACAGATTGAATATAATCGGACTATTATCAAAAGAGATATTTAACATTAAATGCGGACGAAAGATTTTTATCATTTCCCATTGTCAGAAATATGACCAAAAACATGTAATCTATTATTAACGCCAAAACGGCTTATTTTAGGTCAATAGTATCTTCGGAGAATTTAATGGAGGCAATATGCCCTTTCTTTTGGTACTGTGCTTTTGCTGATTAATCCCCCTATGAGTGAGATATTTTCATAAATTTTCTTGGAAGTGATTGTATTGAAATGATGCCTTCAGCAAATTTATATCTCTTACTTTTGCGAATAACTTTACTAAAGACTTCAAATATCTATTTTGAATCCTTTAAAAGTTATGGCTTGTTGTTTGTTGATTACTCTTTGTCACCTATTTATTGTTCAATATAGTAGTCATCCATTGAAATAAGCCGAACATTATTTCGATAAAACAAATTTTGTTTTTCATTTTTCTACAACCGCTAGAAACAATCACCGAACACTTCCAATTTTTTTTTATTTCGTTTATTTGACACGGCTCATAGCGGTAGATTAACGGAGCCGTGGATCTTTTATGTGTTTACAATATATAAAATATAAAAATAAAACAAATATTATTGATTGTCCGTTGGATCTCGTGCGCGCAACTTTTTATTGCGAGCGGAGACCTTCTTTCGCGGCTCGCCTACTGCGTCATGGGGACAATTAATTCTCTCCTGTCCTCCACATCAAGGTCATCATCGTTAAAAGCGCCTTGGTGATCGCGACCAGATGTTCTTTCCTGCTTCTTGCACTTACGGGTGACCAATGTAAATCCGTCGTCATTGCTATTATCTTCATCACCGATGTTGCTTACAGTGGTTTCTGGGGTGCTGGATGCTGCTTTGGCAGTTGTCAATATGGACTGAACAGCTGCCACAAATTTGGCAACCGTTTGTGGTTCAGGTATTGGTATTGAAAACTCTTTTTTGGGTTGGTTTACCGTGGATTCGTTGGCAATCGGTAAAGATGCATTCTCCTCTGTATCTTTCGCGCAAGGTTGTCCGTGGTGTGCTGTTTGATTAAAATACTTGCATGTGGGAGTTTGCCCCTCATGGGTGCATAACGTAGTTTGATTAATAGTAGCTTCGTGGGTTTTGAGTATTAGTCAAGTGGGAGGGGATAAGTTTTTCGATCCGCATCCTCACCACAAGAACACCGTTAGGTGTACCCAGGAAGAAATTTCTCCACGTATCACGTGTAACTGATTCTACTTCACCATATTGCGACATGTATTTTGCGATTAGATCAGGAGGGGTACGCGGTGATAGGTCATGTAACTTTACATCTACATAGTCTTTTTCTATATACACGGGAATCTTAATTCCAACTTTATCACTTTGAGCCACGTGCTTTAAGTTGTTCTGCAAAACGAAACGTTCGGCTTGTGCTAACGTGTTGAATGATATGAGTACGACATTACGAAGATGATGATACTGTAGATACATAACCTCCTTGAGCTTAAGCTGCATGTTCACCTTCAGCAGGTATTCCACTTCACGAAAACTCAATCTTATTGAACAGAATTTAAAGTCAACGACCGCTGCGTTGGGTCGGAGCAGAGATTTTTCGTCAAATTTACTCATGATGGCAATATTATTAAAAGTTTCCTTTGTTCTCGAGACAATGCACACTAGATTGAGAGGTTACTAGTTTTTGTTCACTTGGTTCGATTGTACGTCTGTCTTGGGCAGAAGTAGAAAGTAGACTGACACTTCCAAGTTGTCTGGAAGGAACTTGATAACTTATCAGTGCAAAATTGTTCATTTGTGCGAACCTTCTGACTGCAATTTTTCTAACTTATAACCATCGGATTGATCTGCAACACATCGGAAAATGTAAAGCGAAATAAATAACTCCAAGCAATGGCGTAGCCAAGAGAAGGTTTCTGGGTTTAACACCATACAACCCCCCTCCACCACACCCAAAAAAAAAATTGGATTGAAGTTGAAAATTTATTGACGCTGACTGATTTAATTCAATATTACAATAACAATTATCTGATCCATACATTGATAACCAGTTGTTGCAAACATCATGAGGACTTTTGATAAATTGTCGGAATGGGGTCCTGATATGTAACTGATCTATTGGTCTTGATTTCACAGTTGTCTAATAGCATCAATATCAAATTCCTGCCTGAAAACATTCCAATAGAAAATTCCAGAGTTCTGTAAGCAATCATAATCCTCAGATTTCTTTTCAAATTGAGCTCGCTTTTGTAGAGATGTACTGTAATAAGTGTCTTTATTTCATAGGAAGCGAAGTTAAAATTGATTTAATGTCCACGAAAGATAGAACTGCTCACCAAAAAAATGCATAACTTTCAACATTTGCTAAAAATGTTTTTGCCTCTCTCATTGACTCTAAAATTCGTCAATCAAATCCCGACCCGGAGGGCCGAGTGTCATATGCCGATCGACTCAGTTCGTCGAGATCGGAAAATGTGTGTGTATGTAAAAAAAATGTGACCTCTGTTTCTCAGAGATGGCTGGACCGATTTGCACAAAGTTAATCTCAAATGAAAGGTACAACCTTCCCATCGGCTGCTATTGAATTTTTTATTGATTGGACTTCCGGTTCCGGAGTTACGAGTTGAAGAGTGCAATCACACATCAAATTTCCATATAAACTGAAATGAAAAATTTTCAAAATCAAATTTGTATTTTTGATGCCAAATGACTTCAAAATGCATGAACAAAGAGATTTGATGTAAACTCTAAAAAAATAATGTTTGACAAAAATTGACTTTTTTGGACTTCGGCATATTTTTGCCTTTCTCATATAGAAAGCTTATGCAATCACTCTAAAAATCGTCAATCATACCGCCCCGGAGGGAGTATGCAGTGAGGGGTTGCTACTTTAAAATTAAAACTAGTTTAAAATTTCTTAACAAGTTGAAAATCTTCGGCAGGACCCGGACCTCCCGGATCTTTCTCCATGATCCGCCGCTGGTTTCAAGCGATGTTTCAGTATCACATAGTATCTCAAGATCGTGGCTGTCGATCCATTGTATGTATGTGCAAATCGTACTGAACATGTAATATTCATTTCCACCATTGTATTGAACATAACCAGCCATGGAATCGTAGTCTGGACAAATAAGACAAGCACAATTGCACCACTAGGTGGATTAAAACAGGTTTTTATTTTGAGAATGCGTCGAGTTGAGACGAAAACGTAATATGATAAATAACGAGGATAACACTTTCCGAATGTAGAGAGAAATTTATGCAAAATGACGATATTCATTCGACTCTAGCAGGTCCTGATCGATTTTGATGAGCATTTGATTTTTGTTGTATGACCAATTATATGTACAGGTCAAATGTTCAAAAAATGCCAATTTCGGAGGTTTAGTATCTTCGATGAGTTTTACAAACGTTAAACAGCGAATCATTTGATAAAATAATTTTGCCGGTATATCGTCCTAAAAGTATTGATGGTGAATTTTCCCAGGCTAATATTCATGACTACAATAAAGTCTCAACAAATTCGCTAAAGACACGAACTCTGTTACTATTTTCTGAAAAATTAATTCTGCATAATTTTAAAACTTCAAAAATTACGGTTTCGGAATTTTGCCGTTTGAACAGTAGGGTTGCCACCTCTGGAGAGGCTTTGACCCGGAGATTTTCACTGATCTGGGGGGTGGTGGATTTTGAGTGGAACGAGACAGAAATTGGAATCAAAGCGATTGCTAGGCATTTTAGAGCACTTTAATCGCTTTTTATTACCACGTTAAAGTAAAACTGAAAAATTTTCTCGCTTGAGAACGGTTTCATCGGTTTAATGTGGTGTAGTATTTCACTTACCCGACTAAGTGCCAAGAATACAAAAGCTCCAGCTACTCTCACTGTGGAGGTCGAACGAGCATTGCTCTCCTCCACAACTAACAGAAGAAGGAGAGCAAAGGAGGCAGAGCTGCGACATCACACTATGTGGTGTCGGTTATTCGTCATCAACAAATTTTAATTTCGCAACAAAGGGGCAAAACTCACCTCCCTAGCCCAGTTAAGGATCGCTGCTGGAGTAGCAACAACACCGCAAGAACTCGTTTGATGTTGACCTAGTCAATTGGATTAGAACAAATCTGCCAGACCTTAGTGCAGCTGGTGATAAGCACCACTAAGAGTGAAATGATCTGGTAAAATTGCAGTAAAATAACTTTTTTACACCATTTTGAGCGACTTAGTGGAATGCAACATTTCAATTGTAGCACATAGCGAAATATTACTTTCCTTAACCCTCCGGAAGTCGCGCATTTGGCTTACCGAACGAACAGCCGCTGGTCCCCTAAGACGATTTCGCTAGATTTTCAGAGCAGCGTGCACTCAGTGCACTAGCGCGACTTCCAGAAGGTTAATTTGTAGTAAATTTTATTTGTTTTTCATTTTCATTGCTTTGTGAAAGAAATTAGCAATATTGCGTGAACTCTTCGCCACCTTGAAACGAAGGGTTAGCAGGGAAAAATAAATCTGAACCAGAGTAATAGTTAATTTAGACTTTTTAAATATTTTGTAAAGAATCAATCAATTCCAAAAAATTTAACCTATGCTTCTTCCTACCAAACCCGGAGAAATTGATGTAAAACCCGGAGACCCGGAGATCGCTCCCGAAAACCGGAGACTCCGGGTCAAACCCGGAGGGGTGGCAACCCTATTGAACAGTAAGATCGATTTTCACCAAACCCCCACCAAACCGAATTTCTGGCTACGCCGCTGACTTCAAGTAAGTAGAAACAAAGTCGTTCTACACTCGTTCACAAGAAACTTCTCCGAATGCTGAATATCTATTATAATACATTGAAACCCCGATTTTATCAGCCAAATATGAACATATGTTTGATGGGCTCTAGCAGACGAACAAGACTGAATTCGAGTAAATTCTTTCTTGAGCATGTTTTCCTTATCATGAAGATGGAAATACGCAAAAATAAAAAGTTCATCATAATCAGAAATAGTTATCAGACTACATCAAGGGACGGGAAGAATATTTTAACAGCTTCAGTTTATTATAAAGAAAAAAAATTGTCCGATTTAGTCAATGCCCATTTTGTCAGCCCAAAATACACCATGAGACTGATAAATATGGGTCTTTATTGTATGTATTATTCACTGTGTTTCACATTAATAGGTACATTTCATTTTTGGCGATTTTTTTATTGCATCGAACTACAATAATTTTTAGGTAGTTTTCAAGGGGTTATTTTATAGACTTCTTCCAAAATCTGGCGAACCTATTCCAATTCGTATACCAATTAATTGGTATACTTAAGGGTTTATATGTTGCAGATAGAGAAAATACTGAAATTTTTAGCTTTTTTCCTACACAATATTACGAAAGCTTATTAAACAATTTTTCCTAATAAGTTTGTGAAAATTATAAACTATTTGAAAATTTTCAATAGTTTTATTTTTTATTTAACCGTGACTTTTTTAATAAATAGTGACCATCGCTTCACAACGTAGTCTATTTTTCATGGCTTGCGGTGAGCACGATCTCTCGAATTGCTAAACTGAAAATTATGGAATAGAAATAAATTTTTAGTATTCTTTACAGATTTAACTCGCCACGCAGATAGCTCTGAATTAGACCCGCTGGTGCCCTAAGACGATTTCGCTAGATTTTCAGAGCATTGTACACCCAGTGCATTAACGCAAGTGACGGAAGGTTATCGAAAAGTTTCGTGAAAATGAAAATTCCAGTAATGATGATGATTTTCCCAAATGGTTCGGTTTCGAGAGGTTTTTATTTGTTCTTTGGCATTGGGATTAGCGATAATAATTCAAATCAAGGATACTACTGGGAAGTCACCTTTAGAAAAAGTCAATGTCGAAGTAAAATTTGGAAGTATGATGCACTTCAGAGATAGCGTGATATCAGGAGTTGCGATTTCATTTCAACGCTTTTTTGTGAAAAGGGCGATACTTACAAATGTAAACATAAGGCTTTTTTCATACATGCGAATGAGGGCTTTGAAACGCAACAAATTAACCTAAAAATTTTGATTCTACGATATTGCTTTCTGAAACTACAACAAAAAATACAACGGGCGAAACTGCATTTATGTTTGTTTATTTAAAGTTTCGCCCTTCACGCTCCATGCAAACAAACAGGGCGATACTTTTTTGCTAGCAGTTTAGAGACGAAACTGTTTTTTTGTGTTTTTTAGGATTATCAAGCTGATAACAGCTGTAAATAGTAACAATGATCGCTATTGAAAAAACCCGGCCAAATTCGGTGGTGTAAAACGGTAGTTATTGTAAAAAAACGTAAGGACGATACTTCAATGCTGATAGGTGGGACCGAAAAAGTAAACAATCGCCAAAGGGGCGATACTATCAGATTTTGTCAATTTCAATAGCAAAAACAAATTTTAATTTAATAATTTCTAATACTTTATGAAGTTTTGGGTTTCGATCACTGAATCATGCAATCTAGGGTGTAAAATACAATAGTTCTTAAATAGGAAATAAAACCAAGTCTGGAAATATTCACTGTTGATTTTCTTTGAATGGTATCACTGCTAGTATCGACCTTTTCAAGAAAAATCGTTGATTTCTTAGTTCTCAGTCGCATTGGAAATTTGAGTAAAGTATAAACTTCAAATCGATTCAAAAAAAATTTTGATTTTTTTGGCTCAGTACAATATATAACCCCTTTAGGGAAATTCAGTTTTCCCACCACAATGCATTGATTGAGGAATTTAGATATTTTATTAACAGAGCATTAGCAATAATTCGTTTGTATGTCTATTTTATGGGCCATTTTTTCGCTTTTCCATTGATTTGGTTTGAGATTTCTAGCACTGATTTTGTCCTATGCTGATTTGAGCGATTCTCTGAGTCCTGCCACTATCCCATCTAGTATGTGTTATCAAAAACATCGCGAAGCATCAAGTTCTAAATGTTCTCAAACGATATAATATCCGAAGAGAGTGATGAGAGTTATAAGAAATGTCTCATCTCACTGTTAGGTGGATTAAAAGTGTTTTTATATAATGAAACTAAAAAAACTTTACAACTAACTTATACATATACAAGAGGGGATAATATTCGTAAGATTAGGGGGACGGGTCATTTTGTGTGTTCTTTGTATAGCAATGCACTTAATGATTTGTAGAAGGGAGATTGTTGGAGCAATTAATTATTAACTAAGCGCAACATTTTACAAGCTTATTAACTAGGAATAATTTGAGAGAGTGGTTAGATTTTATTAAGATTAGAGGGGATTAATTAGGGCTATTTTTAAGTATTGGTACTGTTGGGTATTTCTTAACGAGATTAAATATTGATCAACTAAAACTAGAAGATAAGGGGGCACATAAGTTTTGGGAAGATATTCAATGGGTGGATGGGGAGAGCGAAGTCCTACATCTGTGTATCAGAAACACGGGAGAGAGGGCGGACAAGGCTGGCAGATGGGGGGAGTAGATATAAACTTTATGTTTCCGGCATCGCGAATCAACGACAAGGATTACAGATTCGGATGGATGTATTGGGACGCCGGGCGGCCTTCCTCGAGCCGGCAGGGGTTCCTCTAGACGACTTCGTAGTACGGATCACATGCGGATCGGCAACATACCGCATTGCGCGTGTGTTGTTGTACTGTAGGTCTCGTGTTGTTAGGTCATTCGCCAGATGTTTTGTGTCGTCTTGGAGTCGCATCAAATAATCATTGAGGTACGGTAGGCGAAAGAGGACACTTCTGAGAATGATAAGGAAAAAAGATAGGGGCATTTAGATCTTGATATTGATGGTTTTAAGAATGTGTATATGAGGGACATATAGAGGGGATCGCTGCTTGCGAGTACATTTTGAACCGGGACATTGGGTGATCTTCCTCGGACCCGAAGGGAATCGAATAGATGAGATCTGGCAGAACAGTACTCGGCGCATACCCAGACAATATGTTCGATTTCGTGATAACCGTTGCCACAAGCGCAGATACCACTATCAGGGAGCCCAATACGCCGGAGATGAGCGTCCAGCATGTAGTGATTGGACATGAGCCGAGACATCACGCGAATGAAATCCCGACCCACATCCATCCCCCTGAACTAAGGTTTCGTCGATACCTTAGGGATTATCGAATTTAGCCACCTTCCCAGTTCACCATTACTCCATGAAGTTTGCCAACTTTCGAGGGTTATCTGATGAGTAATACTGAAAAATTCACTAAAGCTAATTGGTCTTTCATATATGTCACCTTGTAACGCACCTTAGCCTTAGCTAAAGAGTCCGCTTCTTCATTACCTGGAATGGAGCAATGCGAGGGAACCCAAACTAAGGTAATCTTGTACGATCTTACAGACAAGGCACGCAGGTGCTCCCAAATTTTACCCAGAAAATATGGTATGTGTTTTCTAGGTTTCATTGAACGGAGAGCCTCGATTGAGCTGAGGCTATCCGAGACAATAAAGTAATGATCGGTGGGCAAAGTATCAATGATCCCAAGGGTATACTGAATAGCAGCAAGTTCTGCGACGTAAACTGAAGCAGGATCATTGAGTTTGAATGAGGCGACGAGGTTTTGATTGAATATACTGAAGCCAGTGGAGCCGTCGAGGCTTGACCCGTCGGTGTAAAACATCTTGTTGCAGTCGACTTCTCGAAATTTACTATGAAAGATGCTTGTGATCACTTGCGGACGTATGTGATCCGGGATTCCACGAATCTCGTCCTTCATGGATGTGTCGAAGAATACAGTTGAATCAGAAGCATGAAGGAGATTGACACGGTTGGGATAATATGAAGAAGGATTGATATTTTGTGCCATGTAATCGAAGTACAAGGACATAAATCGGGTTTCAGAATTGAGCTCGACAAGCCTATTGAAATTTGTAATTACTAACGGGTTCAAGATATCGCATCGGATGAGCAATCGATATGAGAGGTCCCAAAATCGATTTTTCAGCGAAAGAACGCCCACCAGCACTTCTAAACTCTGTGACCTGTGATTTGTTAGGTCACAATTTCGTCGCTTTGGTCACTGAGCCCAGCTTGTATATATTTGTAAATATTGTTATTTTTTGTCGTATAAATAAATAACAGTGTACGGTCTATCTCGTGTATTTGACGACGCTTGTTCTTTGTTTATACTTTGAAATTATTGTTCGTAAATGTCTAAGTAGAATTTAAACGTCAAACCATTATTACTCCGTGTGTTGCGAAATGCGGGTATTAGGCCCTTTTGATCGGTTCTTCTTGAGTCGGCGCCGAAGACTATTGACGCGGCGCAATAGTTAATGTTACCCTGGTATATGAAAGACATTCCCAGTGACTGTGCATATAATACCAGCTAGGCTATAATAGAGCTACATTTCGCAGGAGATAATACCATCTGAGAGGAATATTTAAGGTTTGCTAATCTACCTAAAATTACCTAAGATTACATTGTTTAAAATATCCACCTAACTAACCTAATGAATTACTATACCTACTTATTACTAGCCTTATTAAACTATTGTCTACCATCTACAAAGCTAGGAAACCTAACCTAGCTAAATTGAAACCTCATTGGATTAATTGAATTTTAATTGAAGAGTTAGGAAACTAATTTGTAAGTAATTGTTGAATTATAATAGATACTGACAGTTCTCAACACTGTCGGTAAAAAAGGCTACACCCGAATGCAGTCAGTGCTGTCAGTTGACTTGCTACGAAATTAGTGTGTAAGAAATTGAATTGAAACAACGTAGGTTTAAATTGTAGTAATATTAGCAATAAAAATTCTCTTTCCCATTTGAACCGTCGAGAGGAACAGACCGCGAATAATAGTTTTTCCGCTGTACTAGTAGTGCGTAGTTATTCCTCGTGAACCATATTCCATCGGTATCCCGTTTTCTATTGTGCCTTCACGAGTCGTCCGTGTGCGAGTCCCGAAAGCTCTAACCGCCGGAAATCACGATCCTGCCTCAACATTTTTGGTGCCGTGACCAGGATCCACTCCCTTTAATGAATGCGGACCACCCACTAAACGATCCATACTGTCGTCCGTATCCAAACACTTTGACCCTCTTGGTCTTACAGCGCCGGTTATTATACGGGCAAAAATGCTTCTCCAAGAGCTATGGTTGCAACCTTGCGGATGGGACGAAGAAGTTTCGGACAATATACGCACTAAATGGGAGAACTATTATGCCGCACTTCCATCACTTTCTTCCTACAGAGTGAACCGGTACGCATTCTTACCAAATTCCACCGTCCAACTGCATACATTTGCAGATGCATCCCAGCAGGCATATGGCGCTTGCATATATGCCAGATCAACTCATTCCAAAGGTCGAGTTCACATCCAGCTGCTTGCATCGAAGTCGAAAGTCGCACCGTTAAAACAAATTTCCGTACCCCGATTAGAATTATCAGCTGCTGTTCTCGCGGCCCGTCTACACAAAAAGGTTGCCGCCGCTCTGGATATGCTCATCTCCACATCTTTCTTTTGGTCCGATTCTACAGTCACGCTGGAATGGTTACGCTCCCCTCCATATACTTGGTACACTTTCATCGCGAATCGAGTGTCCGAGATACAGACCAGTACCCACGGATCCCACTGGAACCATGTAACAGGTAAACAAAACCCATCACGAGAGGGATAAATTTCCTCAACTGTGATCTTTGGCATCACGGACCTACGTGGCTAAAACTACCTGAAGCAGAATGGCCAGCAAAAACACAGCATCAGAAAACCCCCGAAGATATTCTAGAGCGGCGAAGGATGGTGGCGGCCGTCCAAAACAAGCCCTGCGTGAATGAAATATTCAATCGATTTGCTACTTATAACCGATTGATTCGTGTGACAGCATGCTGCCTTCGTTTCATCGCTGCCTGTCGACGAAAATTGTTTCCCGAGCAAACGCCAGAAAATTCCACAACACTCACAGTGCATGAAATCACAGCAGCTCGCTTTAAATTAATAGCACTAGCCCAAGCAGATGTATTCGCTGAGGAAATGAGAGATCTGGGGAAGGGTTATGCGATATCTAAACGATCCGACTTACGCCTTTTGAGTCCTTTTGTCGATCCGGACGGTATATTACGTGTCGGGGGCAGATTAAAACTCTCCGAGCAGCCTTACCTGACTAAGCATCCAATCTTAATTCCCAGTTCCCATCCATTCACACGATTAGTGGTCCAGCATTACCATCTTAAACTGTTGCACGGTGGCGGCCGTGTAACCCTAGCTGCCATTCGGCAAGAATATTGGCCAATTCAAGGACGACGAGTGGTCAACAGCGTCATGAGAAACTGTTTTAGATGCACCCGTGCCTCTCCCGTTCCAGCAAAGCAGCAGACCGGACAATTACCCTTGCAACGAATCACTCCAAGCCGCCCCTTTTCGGTTACCGGTGTGGACTATGCCGGTCCAGTATATATCACGCCAATACACAAACGAGCGGCACCTACAAAAGCCTACCTCAGCATTTTTGTTTGTTTCGTGACGAAAGCAGTGCATATTGACCTGGTCAGCGATTTGTCGACCCCCGCTTTCCTCTCTGCACTAAGAAGGTTCATTGCCCGCCGCGGCTGCCCCACGCATATGCACTCCGATAACGGAAAGAATTTTGAAGGTGCACGTAACGAACTGCATGCACTTTACCAGTTACTGCAGAAGGAGAAAATTACCGGAGAAATTGCCACAGACTGCGCAAACGAAGGAATCCAATGGCATATGATCCCTCCGAAGGCTCCACATTTCGGTGGATTATGGGAAGCAGCTGTAAAAGTCGCCAAGAAGCACTTGTATCGCCAGCTTGGAAATGCAATGCTCTCTATTGAGGATATGGCTACGGTGTTGGCTGAAATCGAATCAGCAATGAATTCGAGACCTCTTATACCACTCACGGAGGATCCAAATGATCTAGCAGTCCTCACACCAGCACACTTCCTGATTGGCACTTCACAATCCGCTCTCCCTGACGCCGACGTCAGCCAGATGCCGATCGGCCGCCTTGATCACTATCAACGTCTCCAGCATCGAGCACAACAGTTTTGGTACCAGTGGACGACCGAATACCTTCAAGAAATGCAGAAAAACAACAAACATATCACACCAAACACTGCTTTCCAGCCCGGCAGATTGGTAGTGGTCGTCGACGAGTTTCTCGCACCCGTAAAGTGGTCATTAGCGAGAATCATCAGCACCTGTCCTGGACCAGACGGCCTTACCCGCGTCGTTGAATTACGCACCAGCAAGGGAATCATTCGCCGACCGATTACGAAGATATGCCTGCTGCCCTATAAGGAAGAATAAACAGAATATTTCAGTGTTAGAGATAAGCGAAGAACTATGTGTTGACTCATTGAATTTGATTCCAAATGATTGATTTTGTTTTGCTAGGAGTTAAGCCAGAGTGAAATTCAGGAATTTCAGGTGGCGGCGATGACAATTCTCAACACTGTCGGTAAAAAAGGCTACACCCGAATGCAGTCGGTGCTGTCAGTTGACTAGCTACGAAATTAGAGTGTAAGAAATTGAATTGAAACAACGTAGGTTTAAATTGTAGTAATATTAGCAATAAAAATTCTCTTTCCCATTTGAACCGTCGAGAGGAACAGACCGCGAATAAAAGTTTTTCCGCTGTACTAGTAGTGCGTAGTTATTCCTCGTGAACCATATTCCATCGGTATCCCGTTTTCTATTGTGCCTTCACGAGTCGTCCGTGTGCGAGTCCCGAAAGCTCTAACCGCCGGAAATCACGATCCTGCCTCAACAGATACAGAATAAAATAATCTATGATTTGCAGTCGAGTTGCGGAAAACCGAACTTCGGAAAGTTTTTATAACATTCTTGAAAATTACAATCCGAGGAGGTGCATGAATGCTTCCGGAATACCATCGGCAGGTAGCTGCAAGACATGCAATCGGCCAGATCAAGCCGAAGATATGGTCGCGTGCGACGGCTGTGGAACCTGGTTCCATTTCATTTGTGCGGGAGTGCAGGCTTCCATCTGCAACAAACCATGGTACTGCGGCTATTGTTCGACTCAAGGCGACAATCAAAGCAGCTCAGCGATATCTGTCGGCTCAGGTAGCTCTAGTGCTCGTTTACGTTTGAGGCAGTTAGAAGAGTCCAAAGCACTGGATGATCGTTTGCTACTACAACAAACAGAAAAAGAGCGAGCTTTCTTAGCTAAGAAGCACCGGTTGGAGGCTGAAATTCAGTGCGAACGGCAACTGAAAGGAAGCACATCGAGTTTTAGAAGCCGACTCAGTCGTCGCAGTCATCGAAGCGAGATTAGAACCTGGATCAATCAATCGATGGAAACTCCACCGACGGTCGTAACACAACAGGCTGGTGCGTCAACGTCCACTCCCGTTGTGTCCTCCGGGAACGTAAGCAGTAAAAGACATGCGATTAGCCCAGCCAGCTCAGTCGGTCCCCCAAGGGAATCACCAGGAGGTTGTTCAGAAAATCGTCGTCCCACCTCCGCCTACCAACACGAATATCGTACAAGCCACTATAGCTGTTCCACTAGGAACTGAATTGAAAACAAGTGTTGCTCCTATTATAACCAACGCTATTTACCCGCCTAAGCAGCCAATTCCGGCACCGCATTACGATACTTTACGCCGAGATCAGCAGAAACAACATCCTCCAGGTCCGCCTAAGCAAGCACTTCCACCGACAAGCCAGTCAGGTCAATTAGAGGTAGCGCTACCAGGCATGAATCTTACGGTGGGAAAGTCAGTTCCTGCCGCATCTCATTTAGAAGATCGAAAACAAGAGAAAGCGTTAGATAGGCACCAACAAACCCATCTGTATAATCAGCGTGACGGTCAATTAAAAGCTATTCTTTGCTGCCAGCAGGGAACCACAATACTACGTCGCTGAATGCTCCATTGCCCCCTGCCCAGTGGCACTCAAGCGCTAATATAAGTTCCATGCATAGTCAGCAGCAGTTCCATAAAATTAATCAGAACCCCATTGCGCCATCGATCAATACTTTCTATCCGATGAATTTCTACCCACCGCAGTATTACACCGGAATGAGTACAGGTGTGTCGCCAGCTTGGATGCACCAACACGCCGCGAACCAGCTGTCGGGTGCGACTGAAGCTAATGAAGCTGTGCCTCAAGTATATGCGGCGACAGCGCAGCATGATCGCGAGCAAAATATACAGCAAAATATCCAGCGGCCACGTCCTGGCCAAGCTTCGGGTATCTACTTTACACCAGCTACTGAAGGAGTCTTGAGTGCACAGCAGGGTTGTTAACCCGATGGATTCAACGTTATCGTTTTAACGCGATATCGTTGAATCGATATTTTTTCCGTTAAATTCAATGGCGTTGATTTTTGCGTTGATTTCATCGTTCATCGTCAACGCACATCGATGAATGTAACGTTAACGTTATCGGAAATTTTGCGTTGATTTCTCTTTTAATCCTCCGGAAGTCGCGAAAAAGGCTCGCTGAACGGGCAGGCGCTGTTGCTCTATATAAAAGTCAAAGTTTGTATGTATATGATTTATAGACTCCCAAACGGCTTAACCGATTTCCGTAAAAATTTATACACAGTAGGTATTTGTTATGGGGCGTGTTTGTGTGCTATTAGTTAGAGATTATCTGCCAGCCAGATGGCGCTTTGGAACGAATTGTGGTTTCCTCCTATTTAGTTGAAAATCGCAGCAACGCGCGATGGGTATTAGCTAGTATTCTATAAAACATGCAATACATACCTTCCAAAAAGTTGTTACTACAAACTCATAGTATAGTCAAGTAAAACCAGAGTTGGAGAAATTTAAAAATTGACGATTTTCGCGGCAACTCGAACAAATGTTGGAGGCGCCTCCTCAGATTTGAATGAAACTTTCTGTACTTGAGAACTTTGTCATAAAAAGCCACTTTGCATACTTCGTTTTTCCAAAAATGATCTAGACTGTCTTTTGGAAAGGATCAAACTGTTTTTACCATTTTTCTTCAAATGGCTATTGTCTAAAGGTGACAAATCCTACAAAAAATGTTGTAGCAGTGATTTTCACAAAATTAGCCAAATTTTTGAATAAAAATATTGAAAAAATTCTTCATTGACTCCTACACTGAAAAAATCGATTTTAAAAATTTAAAGTCGATTTTAGAAAACCCATCTTTGATTTGGATGAAATTTTGTTTCAAGATAGGTAATTATGTTCCTTACGTCAAAAATCAAGTTGGGCACTTTGAAGATAAAAATGCATTTGAAAAAAAAGTTTTTCTTGTCCAAACAAATTTTTTGCAGTGTATTTTTATCTAAAACTAAACCAATGAAAATCATAATCAGCTCAGAATCCAATTTCCCAACTGCTAGTTGCCTGATACATGCAAAAGGCATCAGTAACGAATTTGGTATAAATTCATAACAAACTTGAATGAAGTCTGGAAGACTGGAAGACTGCAGTTCAGTTGTTCATCTCAAAGATGATAAATTTTATGAAACGATTGACAAACTTTTCTAAAATTTATGTTTTGTCTGTTGGAGCAGCAGTACAATACAAATATAAGAAAAACCTCGCAGGCTTGTGTAGATTGCAGTCAAATTGTGAATTAAGCGCAGAATGGCATTTTTCGGCAACATCCCATGGAAGAGGACCCTGTGATGCTATTGGTGGCACTCTCAAGCGAATGTCAAAAAGAGCCAGTCTTGCTCGCGACTTTGGAAATACCATAACAACTTCCCGAGAGTTATATAGTGGAACAAACGGATAAAAATATCACAAAATTAAATTTCTACCACATATCCACTGAACAGTACAACAAATGAAGCAATAATGGAATATTTGTGTAATAACATGAACTCTTTTAAATGGGATTCTTGAGTAATAAAAATACTATATATTTTTATTAATCGAAAATCCCATTGAAAAGAATTCATGTCATTAAGAAATATTCCATTATTACTTATTAGTATATACTTAGCTGCTAAATTAGACAATATCTTCTCACAAACTGAGTTTTATTGGATGCTGAGATGATTATGACTTTCATTGGTTTATTTTTCGATAAAAATACACTGCAAAAAATCAGTTTGGACAAGGAAAAGTTTTTTTTTGAATAACTTTTTTTCCTTCAAAGTGCCCAACTTGAATTTTTGACGGAAGGTAGGGAACATAATTACATAATTACATAATATCTTGGAACAAAATTTCATCCAAATCAAAGATGGGTTTTCTTTAAATCGATTTTAAATTTTTAAAATCGATTTTTTTCAGTGTAGGAGTCGATGAAGTATTTTTTTCAATATTTTTATTCAAAAATTTGATTCATTTTGTAAAAATAACTCCTACAACATTTTTGTAGGATTTGTAATTTTTAGACTACAGCCATTTGAAAAAAAATGTTAAAATAAGTTTGGCCCTTTCCAAAAAATAGTCTAGATCATTTTTGGAAAAACTAAATATGCAAAGTGACTTTTCGTGGTAAAGTCTTCATGTACAGAGGTTTTATTAAAATCTGAGAGGATGCTGCCAACTCTGAATGCGATTTAGCGCGAAATTCGTCACATGCTTCAGAAACTAACCTCAGAATTCTGAATATAAAATTAAATTTCTTATGCATACACTATATAACATATCTGACGAAAAAAGGACGAAAACAGAAATCAACGCGAAAATTTACCATAACGCTAAAGTTGAATTCAACGCAGTGCGTTGACGATGACGATGAAATCAACGCCAAATTCAACGCCGATAATGGCGCTGAATTCATCGTTATCGGCGGTAAAGTTGAATTCAACGTTAACAACCCTGGTGCACAGCAACTGGCAGCACGTCAAGTTGTATCACGCGAATTGCCCAAGTTTTCAGGTGATCCTCTCGAGTGGCCAATGTTTATCAACGCATTTGAGTCCACTACGGCGATGTGCGGTATACAGCCAGATGAAAATTTGGCTAGGTTGCAAAAAAGCTTGGGAGGGGGCGCCCGGGAGAAAGTTCAGAGCATATTAACTCTTCCGGCAGCGATTCCCGAGATCATTCAAACTCTGCGGGATGAATGCGGACGACCTGAACAGCTAGTTCATTGTTTGCTGCAAAAGATTCGTCATGCTGCTCCGCCAAACGTCAATAAACTTGATACTTATAAATTTCGGTAGGGAGGTCAAAAATTTAGTGATTTTTATCGAAGGCGCCAGACTACAAGACCATTTCTCGAATCCGATGCTGCTGTCAGAGCTGGTTGGAAAGCTACCCCCAAGTCTGCGGTTAGAATGGGGGCTTCATACTAGAGATGGTCGGGTTTCAATTTTTTCGAACCCGACCCGAACCCGAGAGCATGAAAATTTAAAAACCCGAACCCGACCCGAGCCCGAAATTATGAAATTTGAAAAACCCGAACCCGACCCGAGCCCGAACATTTTAAAACTTAAAAACCCGAACCCGACTCGTACCCGAGAATGAAAATTTTTTAAAACCCGAACCCGACCCGACCCGAGAATTTTAAAATTTGAATACCCGAACCCGAAAATTTAAAATTTGAGAAACCCGATCCGAATCCAACTTGCTAATACGGAGAATCAACCAAAGATTTCGAAGATGACCCTAGGCTCATCTAAGAATAGTAAAATCACTCGAATCTGAAGAAGCACCATACACATTGAGTTATATCTACATAATGCAAAACAAATCACTGCCGAGTAGAATCCGCATTTATATTTACTATTATTGAACGTCGAATTTGTAATGTTCTGAGAAACTTATAAATCGTCGATATCTTAACCGGAAATTAAATTAAATCCGCGCCTAACTCATGGGGAAACAGAAAGCTTAATGGTCACAGTTTCCAACAAACTTGCCCGTCGTACTTAACCAAAATTTCTATTTTTTACCGGTTTCTGCAAGGCAGTTTCATATAATTTGTTACGTGTATTAAATTAAGCTATGACAATTGGCAATTCGTATTCGACAGTTTACATCAAACTTGTCAATCAAGATTTTCTGACGTGTTCTTGATGTTCCATCATAAGCGTTAGCACGATCTATGATTGGGTATCTAAGTTATTTTATGCTTCAGAGACACAATCAATCAATTCCGTTCGTGGAAATTCATGTATTTTCATGATTGAATCCGACTCATGCAACATCTCAGCCCGGGAACAATCTGACTGAAAGTGCTTGTTTCATATATGTACCACTGATTTGATAGTGGTACTATTATACCATCACCATATGAGTGTCATGAACAACGAAACCTAGCGGAAGTGAAGCTAGGTTTAGGTCTGATGGAACAAAGACAGTCTATAGAAAATAAATTTGGCCTAAACTATCTGCTTTTAAAAAAATATTGTGCCCTTTTCAAATTTGAGCCGCCATAATGACACCAAAGTACCACCAAATTTGTGAGTTCAAATCCTTATTTTTCCGTTACAGTTTATTTTAATTGCAAGCAATCTTTATCATAAACCAAGTTGATTATTAAACTTCCGTTCATTCATTAGTCGTCTATCGCTCGTGCTGTTTGGACTTTTTTTAAACTCGTTACAAGTTTTACACGCATTCCCGTTTTATTGCGTCATTCGCAATCGCATCGTCGCTCCCGCGTGATGAGCAAATCGCGTCACAGATCCAAGGAGGATCTCAAAGCTGCTAAGCGGCTGAAGCAGAATGGATCGGAGACAGCCGCCAACCGGTTGCTTGGTAACAACAATATTCCAGCCTTCCTGTCGATGCAGAGGAGAAAATCGAAAAGAAGGAGAAAATGCCTCCGTTCTATTTGAAGGGATTTCCGCCGATGTTGCGGTCGGATATGAACACGCTCATCAATCGCGGACTACAAGCAACAATCCGTCTCTGCACTGACGGTTACAAAATCATCGTTCCATCGCAGAATCATTACAACGCAGTGCAGTGCTACCTGAAGCAAACAATTTGAAGGGATTTCCGCCGACGTTGCGGTCGGATATGAACACGCTCATCAATCGCGGACTACAAGCGACAATCCGTCTCTGCACTGACGGTTACAAAATCATCGTTCCATCGCAGAATCATTACAACGCAGTGCAGTGCTACCTGAAGCAAACAAAAGCGGAGTATTTTACTCACGACATCAGTGCTAACAAACCACTAAAGGTGGTGCTTCGCGGTCTTCCAGATATGCTGGAAGAAGAACTAAAGGAGACGCTATTAGAGGCTAAACTGAAACCACTAAAGGTGGTTTATAAAATGAAGCGACACAATAAGGACCTGAAATATCGAGATCAATTATATTTGATTCACTTGGAGAGAGGGTCCATCTCCATTAGTGAACTGAAAAACATTAAATCTATCTTCCATATCATTGTGGAGTGGGAGAGATACAAGCCAGTTCACCGCGAAGTTACGCAGTGCATGAACTGCCTAAATTACGGGCACGGAGCCAAAAATTGCCACATCAAGAGCAGGTGTATGAAGTGCACAGAGTCCCACAATACAAGTGACTGCCTGGTGGAGGAAGCAGAAGTGAAAGTGAAGTGCACAAATTGTGAGGGTGACCACCCTGCTACCAGCAAAGCTTGCCCACGCCGGGCAGAATTCATCCGCATCAGGAAGGAGGCCTCGGCCAAACGTCAACCGAATCGCACAACGAAACCGCCGCTCGTCAACATCGACCAGTTTCCTACACTACCACCTCGCCTACCACCACCAGGCCTGCCGAACGCGAACATCTTCCCACATTCAAAGAGAGCATTTTCAGCCACTTCCCCGCAACCGCCGCGCAACCAGTGGGACAGGCCTCTCAACATGAACCAGCAACCGTCGAATGATCTCTACTCGCCGGAGCAACTAAGTGCCATTTTTCTTGAGATGGCAAAAAGACTGCGTGACTGCAGATCGAAATTTGAACAAGTTCAAACGCTGGGGTGCTTTCTGCTCGAGTATGGACTGTAACAAGATCACCCTCGTGAACTGGAATGCTTGCTCACTCTTGAGCAAGAAACTTGAAGCCAACACCTTCATGGAAGAGATGAAAATTGATGTGGCAATTTTCACGGAAACTCACCTGAAACCCGTTAGCAACATTTCTTTTCCATCACACTCGATGATCAGGCTCGACCGGAACAACTCTAGGGGCGGCGGAGTGGCTATTGCAGTACGGAGAGGACTCAAGTTTCTCTCGTTACCTTGTTTCAACTTAAAACTGGTCGAAGCCGAATTGAGTTACACACAGTTACCGGACCAATCATTATCATCGCAGTCTACCTTCCCAGGCAAGTTAAGGAACTCGACGGAACTGCAGCCCGGTTTCGAAGAGAATTAGCCAAGCTCACCCGCAGAAGAGGAAACTTCGTCATCGCCGGCGAATTAAACGCAAAACATCAATCGTGGGGAAATCTTCGATTCAACAAGAACAGTACAATTCTCTCCAACGATCTACAAGCTGGTTTTAATCCTGAGCCCGGATAAACCAACCTACTGCTCCCAAGCTGGAATACCTTCGACACTGGACCTTTTCATCACTAAACTGAAGCGGAACATATCATCGCCTATTGTCATCGAAGATCTCAGCTCAGATCACTACCCGGTGGTCCTGGAACTGGGAAACGTGACCGAAACCAAGAGCATTCGACGAAAAGACTACCACCACGTTAACTGGCTGGCCTACCAACGGACGGTCGACAGCTGCATCAACAACGAACATCCTCTCCAAACAACTGATGACATCGACCACGCGTTGAACGACATCGAATCGGCCCTCCCCAGCGCTCGAGTGGCTCATGTACGTGAAACTGCCCCGGTGAGCACCTATATTCAAATAGACAACACCACTAAATACTTGATCAGGTTAAGAAACATCTACCGGAGGCAGTTCCAACGAACCCGTCCACCAGAAAAGAAGGAACAATACAAACAACTGTCTAAAGTTATTCAAAACCGTGTTTTAGAGTTGAGAAATCAAAACTTCAGTCATATGATGAAGCAACTACCAGATCACTCTAAACCGTTCTGGAAGCTTAGCAAAGTGCTTAAATCTAGGCCAAAACCTGTTCCTCCACTGGTCCTGCCTGGGGGTGGGGATAATGGTTCACTTCTATTAACACCTGCCGAAAAGGCGAATGAGCTGGGGCGCCAGTTTGTGTCTTCTCATAATTTGGGACTCAATATAGTTAGTCCACACGAAAGGACTGTTGCTGAGGGTGTGGCCATGGTGGACCGATCGGACAGTTTGATCCCGGAGGAGTCGAGAGTCACTGCGGAGGAGCTCAGAACATATATCAAATCATCCAAAAATATGAAGGCCCCCGGTTTCGATAACACATTTAACATCCAGCTGAAGCATTTGAGCACCCGCTCATTTGACTTCATTGCTAAAATTTTCAATCGGTGCTGGGAACTTTGCTACTTCCCTTCAGTGTGGAAGTTAGCTAAAGTCATCCCAGTACTGAAACCGGGGAAAGACCCTTCTATTTCCACGAGTTACCGTCCCATCAGCTTGCTCTCTGCCCTTTCCAAGCTGTTCGAGAAGTCAGTACAAACCCGAATACTCTCTTTCGCAAATGAGCACCACCGTCCACCAACTCACTCGAGTCACCAACATCATCCAGCGGAACAGGTCAATGTCTAAGACGACAGTAATGGCGATCTTGGACATTGAAAAGGCATTCGACAATGTGCGGCACGATGGTCTGGTTTTTAAACTGCTTAGATATAATTTTCCAATGTATCTGATCAAGATAATTAAAAACTTTCTTTCGAATAGAGCATTCCAGGTGTCTCTGCAGAATGTTCTATCAGAGAAATTTGCCATCCCTGCAGGTGTGTCCCAAGGAAGTATCCTTGGGCCCATCTTGTATAATATCTTCACCTCTGACATCCCACCTCTCCCGGGAGGTGGAGTCTTGTCACAATTCGCTGACGATACTGCCATCCTATACAAGGGGCGTATTATCAACGCTCTGAAGAACAAGCTGCAGCGCGGCCTGGATGCCCTAACCGAATACTTCACAAACTGTAAAATTGTAATCAATGCCGCAAAAACTCAGGTCATCCTGTTTCCACATTCGAGATCACCAAGACTTGTTCCGTCTGACGAATGCAAAATACGGTTTGGTGGCGCTCTCATCCAGTGGTCCGACGAAGTGGTCTACCTAGGCTTTACTTTGGACAGACATCTGATATTCAGGTCTCATGTTAGCAAAATTATCATTAAATGCAACATACTCATCCGGTCTTTATACCCGATGATATGTAGAACATCAAGACTGAGCCTGAAGAATCAGATGGCTGTCTATAAACAAATCATCTACCCTGTCATCGAATATGCAGTCCCCGTATGGCAGGGCTGCGCAAGAACACACAGGCTGAAGCTCCAGCGCATCCAAAATAAAATCCTTAAAATGATTCTAAGTCTCCCCCCCCTGGACAAGGACCGGTGAGGTGCATGAGATGGCCTCTATGGATGTTCTGGACGAAAGCTTCAATAAATACTGTGCACGGTATAGAGATCGATGCGCCAATTCTGAAGAGCAGATCATTAATGAATTAAATGTATTAGGTTAGGGTTAGATTTAGATAGGTAGGCCAAGTTTTTATTAATTATAAGGTCCTAGATGTTCTCAAACACAATATGTAAAACATAAACAAACATTAAGAGGAATTGAACCAAACAATCGAAGATGCAAAAATCAAAGATGAAGAGCTGTTAGCTGAAACACTTAACATGTACATGATGTAACTAAACACGGATTAAATAAATAATATTTTATGCAAAAAAAATATGTAAACTTCCGTTAAGGCCCCCGTCGGGCAATCCGCCATTTTTCGTGTTTTTTTGCGGTTTTTTATTTTATTTTCAAAGAAAATGACAAAATATGGAAAAAAGAAAAAAATCACGACCTAGATAATTGTTTTTACTATGAATTGGCCGAAATGGAAAATTCAAAATTTTCCAACTCGAAAAACTGTGTGCTTTTTCCGGTTGAAAAAGCACACAGTTTTTGCAATCATGTGTTTAAAATTTTGATTTTTCCAATACAACATTGCTAAACAATTTTTCTAGGACGTGATTTTCTCCGATTTTCCATATTTTCCGCTTTTCATTGAAAAATTTTCATTTTACTAGAAGCAGTTTTTCCACCCGCACAGACACAACTAAAGTAAAATTTGTATGTATGGGTGCGCAAAAGTGGAGCAATATTTTTAACCTGCTGTTTCTTCGATATTTCCTACAAAACTACCCAAGTGTTGCATATGTACGGATTCGTTAGAAACCAAGGAATCTGATATTACAAAGAAAAAATCGTTTTGGAAAACTTCATAACAGCGTTTTTCAATTTTCCTCGCGATACGCAGTGTACCGTCGCACGTGAAACAGCGTGGAAAGATACGAAAAGAAAAACAAGTGTACTAAAAGTTATCCTTGGGTTGATGCAGATGGCGTGCTACGAAAGCTCGAAATATCGAAAGCTTTTAGCACAACTGTTTTTGAGTAATTCTGAATGTAGAAATAGTTGAAAATGATTTCAAATAAATTTCTTCATTGAAATTTGATGATTTTCGATTCTCTTGGGAGATCTATGATATTTTATTATTTTACGAGACTGAAACAAACCGCGATGCTATTTTATCTTTATACGCTAAATAATGAAAAAACATTTTCTATTTCGAATTTGCATGTTGATATTTGATGATTTTGAAACTAATGATCGTTTGAAACCAACGGTTTTGTGTTGAATTGATAACACATAATTCAAAACATCTTTGGCTTTATTCCAAACAATAATGGAGGCTTGTCAAATTGAAAATTATTTGGAAGTTCCATCAATTATCACATGTCACAATTTTTTGTAAGTTTGGTTTTATTTCTCAGAAATCGATTTCCACACAGCATTGATGAAAACCTGATGAAATTTATAACAATTGAAGCAAATATTTTCGACATTCCACAAATACCAACGAACGAATTTTCGGGATCCCTATAATTAATTTTCATACTGGATTTGACTGCTTTGAAACATTTTTGAACACAGATGTTGTTTCGTGTTTACAGAAATGCAAGAAATCTTGGCAAAGTTTCCTCAGATTCTCATGGAATAATTATCATACTGATACTTGGATTTAAAAAAAATTTAAATGACACATTTTGCGAGATTGTAAACCAAAATAATATATTTGTTTTGATAATATTTCTTTTTCTTTTGTTTTATTGAGATTCGAGAGTATGTATCACGAAAATCACGCTGAAAGCAACAACTTTTTTTTGTTTCCATAGCGTTATTACGCCATGAAAATTTGAGTTTTTCAGGAAGTATATTTTATAACGGCCGTATCGTATTTCATTTATGAATCAATCAGTAGTCCCGACCAGGACGATTGAAAATGAATCACTTGATAATATTTTATCGCTTTATTGAATGTTAAAGTTCATTGAAATAAGGAAATAATAATTAGATCAATTTCATTTTTTCCGTTGAATTTTTGAAAAACTTTTATTTGGCTCTCTCTAATCAATTTACTTACTACACTTCCATTGATTTATAACGATTTATAGAAAAGATGCGATTAATCGTGTATTGTAAATGATATGCGTAGTTTGAACTACCATAAAACCATTCTCGCTGATTACGTCTAAAGGATTGACTGAATGGATTTGTTTGAATATTCCAACGTTGGAATACACAAATCTGTCACGTAGTTTTAAAAATACCCACATGGCTCCCTGCAGATCACCTGACAAAGGATCTGAAATCCAAACTTTTTAAATCAACAGAAAATGCTTTAGTAGTTATATTGGTCAGGAAGATTGTGCTACCAGGAGTACGTCCAGCAACTGGCGGTAGCACTGCTGACAGTAAAATATGTACTTACTTGGTTAATTTTGAGCTCTTCGAGGAATAATATTTTTTTGAATTGCGCTATTAATTTTTCGTAGCGTACCAATTTTCAGCACAATGTGGAATTTAGAATGTCACAAACGTCTAATAACTTAGAGGAGATGGTGTTCTCGGAAAAAATTTAGAGAAGGTTAAGAGCTACGCGATTATGGACAAAACTAATTGAAATAGATAGACCAGGCGGCACTAGTGAGCATGTATTATTTTTCAATTTCTGAATCTCGAGAACATTATTTAGAAGTGTGATGTCTTCGACAATATTCATCAGCGAGTCGAGTGCTACCCGACGGCGAATAGATAACTACAGAATTCGCCCATCAGGCGGCGCTGGGGAGACTAAAACTTCCAATTCATATTAGGTAAAGTTTATAAATTTAGGAAAATGACGTTTCCTGTAATGTAATCCAAGTCACAATTGAAGTTTTATAGCACGCTACAAGTGCAATCTAGGTTGTATGAGTGGCTATAAAACCACCATAAAGCCTAAATTGTTACTGGGGCAAGGACTATTTAATGATGTAATGATTAAAGTGGATATCACCCTCAAGGCGGCGCTAGTGAGCACACACTTTTTTATTTCAATATCCCAAAATAGGAAGGTGGGAAAAAATTTGGGAGGACTATCAAATTGATTTTTATTGTAAGAATTAATTTTTCCTTAGAAAACCTTACAGAATGATTCTGTTTCACTATCCTGCATCAAACAAAAAAATAAAAATGTATCGTCATGTGTTTTTAAGTAATTTCCATGATCATTAGTGGAAATTTGTGGATTGGAAAAAAAATTGGGAGTACGATAAAATTGATTTTTATAGAAAGAAACATTTTTGTTTACGAAACTTTGCAGGATGATTTTGTTTGCCTATCCTGTATCCATCAGAAGAAGAAAATTTCGAATTACGGAAACAAGTTTTCTGACATGCATGGAGAGTGCTAATCATACACAGAAATTGAAACATGCTAAAATGAGCTCAAATGCTGGTTTGTTATAGTTTCACAATCTATAAAAGTAGGCTTTGAGACACACGCATAAATCAAAGAGGGTCAGCTTCTTTCCTATGCCGCTATCATGACAAAAATATGTAATTCGACGCCTTTATCCAAGTCAAAAATCAAATGTTGGAAAAAAATGGCTCACCAAGTCTTCCTCACCAAGGTTCCTGTAGACCCGGGACTACGACACACTTCGACATCTGATGAAAGGTCTAACTAATCAAATAAGACTCATTTATCGCAAAAAATAATGTGTTTCCAAGTGCTGAAGTTTTATGATATAACGAATATTTGCGCTCGTTTGGCATTAACTCGTTAGTAAATTGATGAGTAATACTGTTAGAGCTGTCCCAAATGTTATTATGAGAATTTTTAGCACTGCCCGTTATGAGTACAAAACAATTTCTACCACAATATAATACAACCTTTTTAAAATCATCAAAACGCGATGTAATATGTAGCAAATTTACCGAACAATAGACGTATTTCTTGTCTATGCCGTCAACAACCAGATTGACAGCAAAAATATCGTAAGTTGTTATGTCAAATATAAGACCTGTGCACTATACGCAAAATGAATGCACTAGGTATTTCACAAGGAGTGGTCATGCATTTTTTTTAAATGCAATGAAAACGGGGTTTGCTAAGTTTTCAACATAATAGCATCCTTCATGAAAATACAGTCCACAACAACTAGAAGCTATCGAAAACGTTGGATAATGCTCTCCTATTTGTGTTAATTAGGGGCATGGCTAATTGTTGTTTTAATCGCCGCAAGGTTCTACTGTATCGATTTTGTTGGCTATTTTCGGCAACTTTAAGGCTAAGAGAAACGAAAGCATGGACATGGACATGATCGAAAGGAAATGTGAAGAAACCTTTGCCTTCTGCTAAGTAGGAGTTGGGCGTTGTACCCAAGTCTACCGCATGATCATTGATAGAACATAACTCATCATCATGCTTTACCGCCGACGCCGGCGTGTTAATATGATTATAACGCCAAACTCCTACTCAGCAAAAGGTAAAGGATTCTGCACATTTCCTTTCGATCTTGTCCATATGAGCCTGCTTAGTCCTAGTTTTCTGTTTTGATTAACTCTAGAATACCTATCCGTCTTTCAATTTCATTGCTTTTGTTTCTCTTAGTCTCAAATTTGCCGAAAATAACCAACAAAATCATACAATCATCCATTATGTTAGAGCTTCGGTTGACACAGCGATGGAAAGGTCAATTATGCTCCGTTTACTGACTTATTTTAGTCTTTCCAGCCTTTTGGTTTTCAGCTAGAGGTTAACTTGGGACTCCTATTTCTGCTGCCTTCCACGACGTGAGAGCAGGACTCCAGCGTCACGGCATCCAGGCTGATTTAGTCCAGAGAGAGATAATAGACTGTTATCTACCTCCTAATGGACCACAACCGAGAAAGTTTGTACTACTTGAATGGTATATGACACTAGATCCCAACTAACTTTTCCCAACTAAGTTTCCCAACTAACTTTTCAAATGTTTTTGGACAAAAAACTACCAACAAGTAATTTCGACATTTCTTTCGAAAGTTCAATGTAATTGAATGCTTGTTTGTGTTTTAAAAACCCCAAAACAACATGTACGTAATTGTAAATGCCTTAGTCTGGCGGTTCAATGGCTAAAGACTTAGATGACCTTAGAAGTCACTCGGCGTATGCTCGAGCCCCAGCCAGAAGGAACTCTTAGTGATAAGTAGGGTCGCAATACTAACCCTGCAATCCCACTGTAAAATTATGTTAGTACCAAGGTATTGTTTTTGATAGTGAATTATTGAAACTCAACGATAAAGTTGTAATGAACTGTTCATGATACACAACTTGTTCTATGTAGTATGAAAATATTTAGATCAAAATACTATTCTACCGTATAACTAATCTTACTAATTTCAAAGATCTTTCTTGGTCGGTGTCCATACTTACTGGTTGGTGTCCAACTGGACATACTGGCTCATAGTACCAGTGCATTACTTGCGGTATAAATCAGTTTCATTAACATTTTGTCTATATAATATGATAATAAGATGGTAATAATATATACCCTGATCAGGAGGTAAGAATTTCCTATCACTGGTTCCAATAGCTAGTCTGTTCTGTCGAGTCTCGACCTAGATAGACGCTTTGTGTTAGTAGAAGTAGTTCTTCAGCTCTAAACGTTGGGATTTCACTTAGATATCCGTTGAAATAACTGTTCAAGTTACGTACCGAAATTTGGCACTAGATTTTTTTCCGATTTTGAATATAACCATATTTCGCATAGTTCAAAAAACCAAACCTCATATTCGTGGATTCAATACTTTTTGGTCTATCAACTATTACTTGAAAGGAATCGTTAGGTTAAAAAACGTGGCATTTTGAAAACCGTGCAAAAATTTGGGCAAAAAATACCCATGAAAAACAGGCAACGCGCTATAGGATTTTAGGAAAAATCCGCCCATATGCCAGAGGTGAATAATCATTAGATTGATTTGAGCAAACTGATTGCTAGCATATATTCATAGCATAAAGTCATAAAGCTCAAAAGAAATATAGTATGTAGTTTTCGAAACGAAATCATTCTTTTATCATAATTTATTATAAGGGATCAATATTTTGGCGCTTCTTGTAGCTAGTATGAGTACTTTAATTTTTTTATAAATTTATAGTATCAATTGGAAAGAAATCGGCAATCGAAGCTTTTTAGTAGATTTCTCCACAAACGAAGATTTATCTGTGAGTTCTAAAATACAAACAGAGCAACTATCAATGATGTAACGCAACATTTTCATTTCATTTGCCCCCTCCCACTTATCAGGGTCATTGGTTATTTCCTTGGTAAATAAGTCACGAATAAGATGTCCAATATTTTTTTCTTCGGTAGAAATACATTTGGTATGTCTCAGGTTACTTTTTTCCACCAAATTTCACAAAATGTTGAAATTTTTCATTGTCCCTCCCTCAATACAAGTGTGACATGATTTATAAATAGCCCCTACACCAAGCTTTCGGGTAGTACTAATTTAGCACAAACCCTGTGCTTTTCTACTGCGCAGAACAAGCGACGATATAATGCGTACGACGGGAAAATTGAAAAACGCTGTTATAAAGTTTTCCAAATCAAGTTTTACTTGCTACCATTAGTTTCCTCGGATTCTTACGAATCCATTGGTATACTATACTTGGGTAGTTTTATGGGAAAAGCGAGAGAAAAAGCGGGTTGAAGAAATCATTCATTTCATTCGCGTGCACGCATACATTCATATGAGTATCGTATATGCGTATTATATTGATATCCTCAATTCTGCAGATAAGAAGAAAAAGAAGCCCGACGGGGGCCTTAAAGCAGGCACAACCTATTTGTTTCATTTGACCAACTTAACAGTGCTCGCTTAAAGTTTGTTTGGGGTATAAAAGTACCAAAAAAACTGTTTACGTTAGTGTTTTGTCATGTGTACATATTTAAAAACTACAAGGGGCAGCCCTATGGGGTTGCACGAACTGTAGACGTAGGACTATACTACTTAATGTAAAATCTTTATTTTCTTAGTACTTAGTGTGTGGGAAAAAACACCCGAACCGGTGAAGAAAAATCAAATTTTAGACAATATAATCACATCTCATGTAGCTAGTTGCTCTCAAACAGATCCAAAAAGTTCAAACACCCATGGATAACCCCAAGTTTGTAGATGTGTTTCGATGCCACAGGATTGTAAAATGGTTAATATTACGCCATGAAAATTCAATTCTTCCGTGACAAGGGGCCGTACACAAATGACGAAGCTTTTTTCTGGCGATTTTCGACCCCTCCCTCCTCCCTCGTAGCATTTGGTCACAAAATTCTAACCTCCCCCTTGTAAATGACGTAGCATATCTCTAAACACCCCCCCCCCCTCCCACGCAAGGTAACCGGGAGATGAAAAAATTACATATGTTTTTCAATTCTTTTAAATATATGTCCTTACAAAATGTTTGACGACTTTTATCAACATTTTCATTATAACAGCAAATTGCCTACAAAAGAAGCCCATTTCATGACAAATATAGTGTGGATAGTTTTGTTTAGAATTTTACATGTCATAAACCATGAAGAAAAGTTCACAATCCTGCAGTTGCCAACGATTTTAGGAAGCATAAGCTCAACTAAATTACTAAATTTTCTTTGATTGAATCCGAAAGAAAATTTAATTCAGCTACCAAAATAAGTCTACTAGTTAGCAATATTAGCTAACTAATGTGGAAATTTAAATCCGCATGAAAAATCTATCCTTTTCTTTGCGAGCCTGCCATTCCGCGAACAGTAAAATTTACAAAATGAAAAACCGCGTGAAAATCAATTTAGGAATGGAGGAACATTAAATTGTTTTCTCTAATTAATGGGTTTTGATGCCCGTCAAAAAAATTAAACTTAATGCTACGTCGCACAACTTCTGACCCTACCCTCCCCCTCGTCACACTTCGTCACAAATTTGGTGTACCCCCCTGCCCCCTAAAATGCTACGTCATTTATGCATGACCCCCAATTGTTTTTGCCTGCAAAATACCCTGTGTGTATGCAAAGCTCATGATTTGTTGGGATATTAGCATTGATCGGAAAATACTTTCCAACGCTGCGTATTGCATACATACAGGACATTTTGCAGGTCACCAGAAGCTGATCATTTTACCACCGCCACATGTTCATTTTACCCACTCGCTATAAACATGTCTCATTTTTGGACATGTTTGGAAATCAAGTACACCGGATTCTGTTTTTGCACGCACTTTTTTTGCACGGATTTTTTTTGCACGACTTTTTTTGCACGGTTTTGCAAAATAACACGATTTTTATGTATAAAATACCTATTTCGATATACCAGTTTAATGATTTGATCATCCCGTGAAAAAAAAACCGTGCAAAAAAAATCCGTGCTATTTCGAGAAACCGTGTACAAAAAATCCGTGTTATTTCGAGAAACCGTGCAAAAAAAATCCGTGTTATTTCGAGAAACCGTGCAAAAAAAATCCGTGGTATTTTGAGAACCCGTGCAAAAAAAATCCGTGTTATTTCGAGAAACCGTGCAAAAAAAATATTTTTTTTAATAGGCATTTAGTAACGGCAGCTGAAAATTAATGGCATTGGATATTTGCAATACAAATGGGGATGATCTGCCAATGTGTAAAAATCACGTATTTTTCAATTTTAGGAAAAGAGTTGTTAATCAAAATTCAAGTTATGGTAGTTGAAAATCAATAATGTTGGGCTATGGTTTGTATAGGATTGTATGCTTTTTAGATATCATCAAATAATATTCCGGTTCATATATCACATCGCATTGGCAATGGAGCAATTGGTATTTGGCCAAGTTCCCCCGGGTAGTGCCACTACACAAAGTATATTAATTTTGCTTGTTCAGTTTGATAAGCTAGAAACTGATAGCGGAGATTTTAATATGCAGGGATACGCAATACGTATTGTTTGGTCTGAGTAGATAACGACTGATGTTTCTTTTTATCAACCAATTAGTGATCTCTGATTAAATAGAGCTTTCAAAGAGTTAGGAACAGGCACAAGTCTATTTTTTTTACTGAGATGGGACAAGTTGGTGCTGGACCTGTGGCCTTCGTCTGGTATGATCCATTCTCGTTGGTACGGATGTGTTCATGACTGGTTTGTAGATGAGTGGTCCTACTTACAAGCGAATTGATCACTTCGCTTGGGTGGGGATATATGTGACTTCAGCTAGCTGTCGAGCTTGGATATGTTAGCTGGTTCCAAGAAGATGTGCAGGACTGGCACCTACGAGAATGTTGATTGTTTCACTCGAGCTTTGGTTCTTGGAAATAACAAATCGCTTCCTCGGTGTGATATGCTCGAGTTGAATGCTCAGTGGTTGAAATGTGTTTGGAGGATTGGTGGTCTCCGAGAGCAGATGCGAATAACTCTGAAGTATCCAATAAAGGGAGATTGTATCTGTGGAACTGAAAAATATTGTCACTACTTTAGCATATTTTCCTAATGTATTGTACATCATAACAACTACCAATATCGACTATTTAGAACAGAGATTTTCAAATTCTGTTATAAGATCGAGAAGAAATATAGCACAGTTGTAGTGAATAAAGTATTTGCGAATAAGGGCCAATACTGCTGGCATCTTTTATCATATTTATTAATAGTCGATTGATCCGCTTCAGACCTAGGAGACGAAAGAAAAGAATAGAAACAAAGGCGGTTCTAATTCTAAATTGGTTTAGTATAGATATAGACGACTCAAACGCACTGGCAGGAGAATATTTTTTAGAAGTAGACAAATTAGAGGACATCACACTTTTTGAGACACACATGCACAAAACTTTATCGTCCTCCTGAAGATCGGTGTTTAATTGGCAGATAGTCGCAATTTCGTACGATTTTGCAAAGTTTGCCTCGCGGGACGGACCGATATCCACCAAGGCATAGGTTGCAGTCGTTAAAAAAACTAGATTCGCTAAGTGAAAAATAGCGAATTTTTCAACTTCAACTATATAGAATTTTTAATCAAACATTGCAAAATGGCAAATGTCAACATTGCAAAATGGCAAATGCTGCCTCTTTCCAGGAAAGAGTATTTAATTAAGTAAAAGCCAATCAATAGGCCGTTGAAAATTGACAATTTCTGACATTTCAATTGCGCAAGAGTCTTTGCATCAAAATGATTTTTTTACTTTTCATGAAAATTCTTTTAATGAGAAGATAACCATTTACATGAAAAAATCGCAAAAAAATACAATTTTGATATTGTTGTCCCAGAATCGAACAATGTTTCTTACCAAACTGTATATGACCGCATACTGTTCGAAAGGTCTAGTTTTCTTCGTTCAAAAAATTTTACAAAACCGAAAATCGGCTGAAAATGACAACGCAGCTAATTTTGTTGTGGCAAAGGTCCCAAAAAATGTTTGTTTGCTTCAAATTTTCGTGTGTACATTACTTTGTATCGCATTTGTTATACTAGTTCATTTTAAAAGTTTAAAATCACTGTAGCACAGTGTAATCTACAAAAAGTTAACAAACTCTAAATAGTTGAAACATTTTACCATTTTAACTATTGCTTTTCAAAGGACAATAACTTCTTTTAACGAATAAAAAAACTTACATTTTTCTAAAAAAAAACCTCGAAAAATTAAAAAACTTCTACTGGGCACACTGACAGCCCCCTTGTGCATTTAAAATGTCCAACAGTATTCATTGTTAAATACCATTAGAAAATAGCTGTTAAATAAAAAAAAATCAGATTTTTTTTACACGGTTTCTCAAAATAACACGGATTTTTTTTGCACGGTTTCTCAAAATAGCACGGATTTTTTTTGCACGGTTTCTCGCAATAACACTGATTTTTTTTGCACGGTTTCTCGAAATAGCACGGATTTTTTTTGCACGGTTTCTCGAAATAGCACGGATTTTTTTTACACGGTTTCTCGAAATAACACGGATTTTTTTTACACGGTTTTTTTTTGCACGGAACGCATCCCCCGTGCAAAAAAAGAATTTGGTGTATCATGTTTGAAAAAATGTGTTTATGACGAAGCATTTTTACCAGATATGTACAAAACATGTCTAACAAGGAATATAAGGTGATTGTAATATCTCATTCACTTATTAGTTAGAAAATAATGACTTTGCTTAACGTGTTCATTTTACCGCCACATTACATTCGTCCCAAACATTGAACCCAAGCGTACAATGCAAAATGAGTCAACGCTGATGATGATGGGTAGAGCGAAAGAGACAACTAGTACCACCACGACACTATTAGCGCATTTCACCAAAATTCCACGTGGCCTTTCCCGATTGAAAGGAACGGCCGCGCTTAGCCCATCTGTCATAATGTCGTGATTTTGCATAGCGAAGAGCTGAATGATAACACATTTTGTTCCAAAAAACATCCCTGCGTTATGCAACACTTTGTGCAGGTTGATTATACCAGTTGCAAGTGGGGCCAAATTCACCAAGTTCCGTAAAATTCCTTTTAAATTACAGAATTGATAAAATTGCTTAGATGAGCTAAACTAATTAATCAAATCCTGTTTTAACAACTGTCCTTGCGTTTAAACCAAAATGGGAAGCTTATTACTACCACTACATCACATAATTTCAAGCGCAAATAGCAAATACATGTGCTAGTCAGAGATGCCAGATTTGCAGACAAGTCTGCAAATTCGCAGACTTTTAATTTAAGCTGCAGATTTTTTCGGTGACGCAGATATTTGCAGATTTTTTAGTTTGGTTGCAGATATTTGCAGATTTTTTAGTTTGGTTGCAGATATTTGCAGATTTTTGAATATAAAGGCTTTTGGTTACACTAGCTTTCCTGACATTTTTTGTTCTTTCCAGACTTTTAAAATTATTATTGCAGACATTTGAAAAAAGTACCTGGCATCTCTGGTGCTAGTTAAACCAAAAATTTACTGGCAACATTACAGCGGCATTTAGGAAGCAGTTGGAGCGGTCGCCTGTTGGACGACACAGGGTAGCGTCCCTCCACAGCCAGTGTAACGGACTTCTAGCTCAACTACACTGGCTGTAAAAAAAAACTGCGCAGTGATCTGCTTCTCCAGCCGTTCAACAGGGAACTGAGCGTGTCTGGCCAAGTCCGTTCTTTAAATAGTCGATGATGACGTCATTCATAGAAGCGTTGCGCGCTAGGTATACCAATCCGTCGTACAGGGCTTGGGAAGCGCTATCTTCTGTGTGTTTATACGCGATATTTTGACAAGGTTGTATATTATTTAATTTTTTAATGCTATGATATCAAAAATCTTTGGGTTTATCTATTGGAATCTATTCTTAGAAGTATTTCGGGGCGATTTGTGCAAAAAATTTGAAAATTTATCGTGAGATGGCTGAATTATATGCGTTTAAAATTGGACCACTTTTCGTTACATACCATTTTTGTAGAATTTGCAGAGTGCACCCCCATATCGAAAACAAAGACGTAGTCCTACGTCAAAAAAAATTATATCTTTTTTTAAAAGCAACATATCGATACATAGTAAGCGCGAAACATGTGTAAAATTGTTTTAGTTCCAACTCTGCCGAATAAGAGTATCTGTTATTTGATATAACAAAGCACTATAGCAAAGTAACTAGAAAATGCGTTTGGGTCGGTATCGTAATTTTTGCTTTTGCGGATGAAAGAGTCAAAACACATTCGTGAATAGGGGTGGTGTAGTGTAGTTGGTAAATCGATTGCCTTGTACGCTACGCACCTGGGTTCGAGTGCCGACCCCGCACGTAGGGTTAGAAATTTTGCATAAGAAATTTTTCTAACCCGAAGAGGCGAATAGAACCTCTATAATTGAAATAAAAATAAAAAACATTCGTGAATATGATTTGTATATAGTATGCAAGACGCATCATTCGATTCGTTATCTTCTGCAGCCCAGGCTCTGGAACATACTTACTTTATATACACACGTACAATGCACCGACTACCTGTTCCTTCGACGCCTTCCTGTTTGATCTCCGTTACTGCATATTGCTGTATTTTTGGCGTTTGTATTGGCGTTTAGTTTTCAAAAAAGCATCGGAACAAATATACTCTTTGACCGGTTTTTGAAAAAAATGTTAGGAATTAAAATTTAATAAGCTTTACAACGACGTATAAATGGTCAAAATCGATTTGAAACTACCGGAGTTATAGCAATATGAAGAAACAAAGGAATTTTGGCGTATTTTGAAGACTTGTTCTATACAAAATGAAATATTACATAATTAAATAGTCACGAATATTTTTAAACAGGTTACTTTACGAATGATTTTAGAATAAAACTATCCAATTTACATATAAATTTAATAAAAATTAGACATATTAGAGCGATTTTAGTTCTGGGGTAGGAATGCCAAAACCGTTTACGTAGAGAAAAAGTCGCCGCGGCCTTAGTATCGGTTATAAAGTACCTGTCGAAATTTGTATTCTATTATAGAAAGTTGAACCGATATTTTTCGATAAATTCCTGTTGACTTGGTTTATTACTAATAATCATAGAAAATAAACCGCAAAGAGATTTTAGATGTGAAACATGTATTGTTGAATGCTCTCTCATGAATATTCTTTTAAAAAATTAAATAATTCAGGCAGCTTGCGAATCTGAAGAGACGGAATTTTATGCAAGAATGAAAAAATACAATATTTGAGCACCAGAAAATACGACGAATTCTAGCGATTCAGAGGTGCTAACATTTGATACGGTTATATGTGTCATCCATTCATATCACGAAGTATAATTCACTACTACAGAAAAGACTGCGTTTGTGTATAACAGTGTCGTAAAATGGTTGGGTTGTTTTGTTCAACACCCGAACCCGACCCGACCCCGATAATTTGTAAATAGAAAAACCCGAACCCGACCCGAGCCCGAAAGTTCAAAATTTCAAAAACCCGAACCCGAGAATTTTAAATTTGAAAATCCGGAACCCGACCCGAACCCGAGAAGCTTAAATTTACAAAACCCGACCCGAAACCCGTCGGGTTCGGGTCGGGTCCAGGTTTCGGGTCCAAAAACCCGAACCCGACCATCTCTACTTCAAACGCAGAAAATACCTCAAATAACGCTAAAAGCATTTAGTGATTACGTTACAGCCATCAAAAGTGCTGCTTGCAAAGTTTCGCTACCTTCAGACTGTATTCAGGAAGAAAATCGACGAGGTAGGAAGGAGAAAGGTGGTTACGTGAATGCACATTCCGTTGAGGAGAAGTCTACGATCGCTTCGAGTTCAAAAAAAGAGTATCAAGCCAAATTGGAGAACATCCCTCCCAAACCATGCCCCGCGTGTAACAGGAATGATCACAAACTGCGCAACTACGGTAAATTCAAAGGCTTCAATATGGACCAACGAAAGCGTATTGTTGAACAATCGAAACTATGTCAACGTTGCTTGGAAAATCACGGTAAATGGCCTTGCAGAACGAAACAATCCTGTGAAGTCGATGGTTGCAATGAGTTTCATCATAGCCTTCTCCATCCACCAAATCCGAAGCAGGTTAGCCCAATTCTACCAACAGGCTCGCCAGGAGTTATTTCTGCTCATTGTTCTCGCCAAGCTGGTGTTTTATTCAAGGTGCTTCCAGTCGTTCTGTCAAATAATGGCAAGTCTGTTTCAACTTACGCATTTTTAGACGACGGATCCAACCTCACGTTGATGGAAGAGGAAGTCGCTGAAGAACTTGGATTGAATGGAAATATCAGTTCGTTATGCATTCAGTGGACAGGAAGTGTAACCAGGAATGAACCAACATCACGGCAGGTAGAATTGCGCATTTCTAACTCGCATGGTGGGCGGAAGTACACTATCTCAGAAGTCCAAACGGTTCCTCGTCTTGACCTACCGCAACAGAGCCTGGACTATGCGGAACTTTCCAAACAGTTCCCCCACTTGAAAGGACTTCCTGTGAGCAGCTTTTCCAATGCTGTACCACGGATTCTCATTGGATTGGATAACGCAACACTGAAGTTGACCTTAGACAAACGTGAGAGACGCAGTAGCGAACCGGTTGCAGCCAAAACGCGCCTTGGGTGGACGATTTTTGGCGGCGGACAGAGGGGAGTAAAACGATCCGATCGCGTAATGTTTCATATGTGCGATTGCACTGCAGATGACACGCTTCACCGTCTCGTTAACAACTATTTCGATGTTGAAAACATGGGAACAAAACCGGTCACATCTTTAGAATCTCCTGAAGATCAACGCGCCAGGCAAATTTTAATGCAAACTACCCGGAGAACTGAGTCAGGGAGGTTCGAATGTGGGCTGTTGTGGAAGAGCGACACAATCGAGTTTCCTGAAAGCTACGCAATGGCCGAGCGTCGCCTAGTTTGCTTGGAAAAGAAACTAGGCAAGAATCAAGAGCTGAAAAGGAAAGTCGTAGAGCAGATTGAACAGTATCTTGAGCGCGGCTATGCACACAAAGCAACTGAAGAGGAGCTACGTAATTCTGATCAACTTCGCGTCTTGTACCTTCCCTTGGGTATTGTTCGGAATCCTCGCAAACCTGAGAAAGTGCGCATTGTGTGGGACGCAGCAGCACGTGTGGGAGACGTATCCCTTAACTCTATGTTACTGTCGGGGCCAGATCTGTTGACTCCGCTGCTGAAGGTTATGTTCCAATTTCGACAACGGCAGTACGTTGCAGTAGGAGATGTGCGTCAAATGTTTCACCAGTTGCTGGTTAGGCAAACAGACCGACAAGTTCAAAGATTCTTGTTTCGGTCGGAACCGGAACAAGCGCCGACTGTATACGTCATGGATGTTTTAATCTTTGGCGCATCATGCTCACCGTGTCTTGCGCAATATGTAAAAAACACGAACGCAAGGGAATTCGAAGAGTTGTATCCAGAAGCTACGTTGGCGATTATTAATAACACTTACGTTGACGATTTTCTGGATAGCAAGGATACGGTAGATGAAACAGTGCGGATAGTAGAGGAGGTGCGACTGATTTTCGACAAAGCTGGGTTCGAGATTCGCAACTGGCAGTCCAATTCTGAGGAAGTTCTTCGACGGGTCGGGGTCGACTTTATGGAAACAAGGAAACGTTTTGCGGCGGAGAAATCGACGGTGGCAGAACGAGTGCTTGGGATGGTATGGATTCCCAAGGTTGATTCGTATTTTCTACGCAGTTCCGTGAAAATCTTCAACCATTATTAACGGGGAGCATCGTTCCAACCAAGAGACAAGTTCTTCGTGTGGTAATGAGTCATTTTGATCCACTCGGGATCGTAGCTTTCTATACAGTTCACGGAAAAATATTAATCCAAGACGTGTGGAGATCGGGCATAAAATGGGACGATCCGATAACAGTACAAAATTTTGAGAGTTGGCAACGTTGGGTGAAATTGATTCCTAATCTGATGGAAATTCAAATGCCGAGATGCTACTTCCCGAAGTACAACCTAGGAAGCTACGACACTCTCGAGCTCCATGTTTTTGTCGATGCTAGCTTGATGGCCTATTGTGCTGTAGCTTACTTCCGGATCATTGACAACAGTACACCTCGCTGTGCTCTAGTAGCTGCCAAAACGAAGGTTACTCCCTTGAAACCTCAATCGATTCCACGCAACGAACTGTGCGCGGGTGTGATCGGAGTGAGACTTCTTAAAAGCATTCAGGAGAATCATTCAATTCCAATCCAGAAGCGCTATATGTGGACAGACTCAACAACCGTCCTGGCTTGGTTACGATCAGATCCACGAAAGTATCAGCAATTTGTTGCCTTCCGAGTTGCAGAAATTCAGTCGGAAACAAGCATTGACGAGTGGGCTCATGTTCCGTCTACTCCAAATCCCGCCGATAAACGTACCAAATGGTGAAACGGCCCTTGCTTTGATCCGGAAAATTCATGGTTCATCAACATTTCTACATCGGCTGAAGCATGAGTGGCCACGTCAACCTACTACATTTACCGATCCGCAGCAGGAAGTCAAAGCGATTCATCATCACGCAGCAGTTTGTGACTCGACAATAGATTTCACGATTTTTTCTCGCTGGTAAAATCTACTGAAAAGGTTAGCCTATGTGTATCACTTCGTTCATTGTTGTCGAAAGCGAAGAAGAAAGTCAACGGGATGTAGAATTGTTATATTAGAACAACGAGACTTCGAAGCCGCTGAAGCAAGTGTGTGGCGATTAGTTCAAAGACAGGAGTTTGCCTACGAAATCGATGTCATTCGCAAGAACTCCGAGTTATCAGAAGAGAACAAAAAGTCCTTGAAAAGAAGCAGTGAAATCGGAAAATTGTCGGCATATTTGGACGATAAAGGGGTACTGCGATTGCAAAGTCGAATCAACACCGATGTGGCCTATTACTCTTTCGATTTCGTGAATCCAGTGATAGTTCCTAGAAAAACACACGTCACCAATCTGCTGATACACAAATACCATCAACGTTACGGACATGCCAATGTAGAAACCGTCGTCAACGAGTTGCGTCAACGATATTACATACCCAAAAATCGTTGCATGGTGAAGAATGTAGTGAAGCAATGCGTGTGGTGTAAAGTCTACCGAGCTAAACCAACCGCGCCCAAGATGGCTATGTTACCGCACCCGAGAGTTAGGCCGTACGTAAGACCATTCACATTTTCGGGTCTGGATTATTTTGGACCATTGACCGTGAAGCGAGGACGAACTATTGAAAAACGGTGGGTGGCACTTTTCACATGCTTAACTATACGCGCTGTGCATGTAGAGGTAGTCCACTCACTGTCGGCAGATTCCTGTAAAATGGCAATTCGCCGATTCGTTGCACGGAGAGGCGCTCCTCAACAAATATACAGCGATAACGGGACCAATTTTCGAGGGGCAGCTCGCGAACTTGCAGTCGAAATCAAGACTATCAATCGAAAATTAGCGTCCACGTTCACCAATGCAGAAACTGAGTGGGTTTTTAATCCTCCTTCTGCTCCACACATGGGCGGTGTGTGAGAGCGAAAGGTGCGTTCAATCAAAGATGCATTTAAATCCCTTCACCATGCTCATCACCTGAACGATGAAGAACTGATGACCTTTATCGCAGAAGCGGAAATAATTGTCAATTCCCATCCTCTGACATTCATACCCTTGGAGCATTCATCTGACGAGGCCATAACACCGAACAATTTCATTCTCATGAGTTCGAGCGGCGCTAACACCACTTCAAGAATATCGGTGAATGAGAACTTTCCATTGAGAGTCAATTGGAAGATGATGCAACAGCTTTTAAACCAATTTTGGAAGCGGTGGATTCAAGGTTACCTCCCAACCATAGCTCGCTGGACCAAGTGGTTTAGCGACGTTCGTCCGCTTCAAAATGGAGATCCAGTGGTCATTGTAGATGAGACGGTCCATAACGGATGGTTATGAGGTCGAATCACTAAAATCTACCCCGCTAAGGACGGTCAGGTGAGGAAGGTTGACGTCCAAACGTCATCTGGAGTACTTCAAAGACCAACGATCAAAGTAGCCTTGCTGGACATCATTGATAGTAAGACCATTCAAGATGAAGGTATTACGGGTCGGGGTGTTGCGAAATGCAGGTATTAGGCCCTTTTGATCGGTTCTTCTTGAGTCGGCGCCGAAGACTATTGACGCGGCGCATTAGTTAATGTCACCCTGGCATATGAAAGACATTCCCAGTGACTGTGCATATAATACCAGCTAGGCTAAAATAGAGTTACATTTCGCAGGAGATAATACCATCTGAGAGGAATATTTAAGGTTTGTTAATCTACCTAAAATTACCTAAGATTACATTGTTTAAAATATCTACCTAACTAACCTGATGAATTACTATACCTACTTATTACTAGCCTTATTAAACTATTGTCTACCATCTACAAAGCTAGGAAACCTAACCTAGCTAAATTGAAACCTCATTGGATTAATGGAAGAGTTAGGAAACTAATTTGTAAGTAATTGTTGAATTATAATAGATACAGAATAAAGTAATCTATGATTTGCAGTCGAGTTGCGGAAAACCGAACTTCGGAACGTTTTTATAACACCGTGCTTGCATGTATGAGTTCTGCTTAATAGCCCAGGTTGGTGTCAAATGTAGTTTTCGTTATTTATTTGTTCAGAGATCTATTTACTCATTTATTTATTTATATATTTATTTATTTATATATTTATTTATTCATATATTTATTTATTCATATATTTATTTATTTGCTTGCTTATTTATTTATATTTGTTATTTATTTATTTTGCTTGTTTATTTATTATTCATTTTGTTATTATATTATTTGTTGTAACTGTTCATTATAAAAAAGTCAAGGAACCAAGTACCGCACGTTTAGCATGTCAATATATTGTACTAAAATTTGAGCATATTTTGTGACACCAACCAAAACGATAATTTTTTTGTAAATGTCATCGTCATCATTCTGTTATCGCATCATCATCGTCATCGAATACGGGGTGGGATACGAGGAGGCGCGGAGGGTATGTGTTGGAAAGTGGACTCGTTGACTGCCCCGTTACGTACGCAGTGTTACTCATTGACTGCCCCGTTACGTACGCAGTGTAGGAACTACCTAGGTTGTTCTATAAGAGGTGTGCTCTATTTTACGCCAAATTTATTAACTGGTAGGTAAGATCAACGTTACCTAGGTTGTTCTATAAAAGGTGTGCTCTATTTTAGTTCAAGATAACTAACGGGTAGGTGATCATCTTTTCTTCTCTTTCACTCAAGCTTACAGCTCGGCCATCCTGCACTAAGATTCGTCATCTGAAAATATATGAGATAATTCTTCGTCTAGCTCTTGGTCTTCCAAATATTCAATGTCTTCATACTCAATTTCTGAGTCATGATTTTTACTGGCATTAGCTTTCTGATAAAGGCGCAGGGAACTCTCGTATGGATTCAATGTGCCTATCACTTGGACGAATCTCATTAAACCGTACATCGTATCCTAAGTACTCCAGCTGAGTTTTAACAAATAGGCATTTGGAAAACTGCAATTCCAAATGGTTATCGGATAACGTGTGGAGCAATTCCTTCAAAATATCTTGTTCTTCTAAAATAAAGTGTTCTTGAAGATCGTCAGAAGCAATCAGCATATCGTCGATAAACACTACGATCTTACCGTCTCTGATAAACGGGGCTAGAACTTTAGTTATAAATTTCACAAATACAGCCGGTGAGTTGGCGTATTCGAACGGTAAACGGTTAAACTCGTATTGACCACTGTCGGTAGCAACAGACGTATACTGCTTGGATTCCTCAGATAATTCCACATGATAGAATCCGTTTTTTAAATCCAGTGACGTAAAATATCGCTTATCCTGAAGCTTAGAGATTTGGTCTTCGATAATGGGCATAGGGAAGTGACTTTGCTCCACAATCTTGTTCAACGGCTTGTAATTCACACACATACGAAAACTATTGTTCCTCTTTCTTGTCAACACTACTCGTGAGGTGTAAGGCGATTCACTTTCTCGAATTACTCCGCGTTCGAGTAACTTCAAAATAATCTTATCCAGTTCATGTTTTTCAAAGTCGCGGAGGCGTAGCTGTAAACACTTTATCTTTTTTTAAACGTATATCTGATTTAAATTTAACTAACGGTGATGTGGGTTTCGGCCTTTCAAGATATTCCTTCTTCACCAAATTTTCCACCACCGTACGATAAGATAGCGTTTCTGCATCATCGCCAACATCAAGATTCAGTGAACTTTGATTTTCAATCATTGCAAGGTCTTCTATATCACCAAACATTGACCAGTCTGTATTTATATCCAAATTATGGTTATGAGTGACAGCGTCGAAGTTAAAGTTTATGAAACGCACACAATTTTCTTTCAGAAAGCTTCTGCCTAGTAAAATATCAACTTGCATATTATCGTTGGGCACAACCAATAATCGCACCTCAAATTTTACATTTGAAATTAATAAATATGTAACGATTTCTCCTAAAATCTTACATCTTCTATCTTAAAGTTATTCATTCCTACAACTTTCTCGATAGACGTTTTGATTGTACACAATGACGGAAGAAACTTCATCTTTATCAAGTTGGCAACACTACCTGAATCGATCAGAGCCAGAGCACAAACACGTTGACCAGCTACATCTATATCAACTTCAACATGCGATGATGAATCAACATCGATTCCTCGTGATTCTGCGCCATCAAATACTGCATTTATAGTTGACTGCGTCGGTGTTCTGAAACCACGCTGCTGTTCGACTCGATCGGGAGCCAACGTACATTTCTCTGCAACATGTCCAATCTTCAAACATTTGCCACATCGCTCCTTACGCTGCAGCTTTGAACAATCGATGGACCTGTGTCCCGATTCTCGACAGTCAAAACAAATTATCTCCTTTACCGTTGGATGCTGTTGATTGATTCCTGTATTCATAGTTGCTTTTAACATCTTCACAGATTACTGCGGGGCCATGTCCAAATTCGAAGCGACCCACTTAATATGTCTTTTTTTTTAATTAACGACATTTTACACCGAAAGGGTGCATTCATGTCAGGGGAAAAAATTAGTTCTACATTTATTTTTTTTACATTACATACATCAATCATAGAAAGTAATAAATTCACTTATCTGGTTTCCTTGCTATTGTCGTTCGGTTTCCCAGTCATCTCCGCTCTTTCTTTTTCTTCCTCTGCATCTTACGTCATTCTGTATATGGTTTCGATTCTCTTCGCACACTTTTTGTTAATTATTTGTACTGCAATATTTGACCTTTCTTCTTTATTTCTTCTGTATTGTTCTTTAGCACTAGATCACTGTGTACATCTTGTTCTTCTATTTTCTTCTTTACGCTTTTGTTTACGCCCTTATTTCTCTCCAGCTTCGTTTTCTGCTCAGCTTATTTCAGAATTGCCTTTTTCAGTATCTGCATCTTCTTTTATCAGCCTTCTACTTTTTCATTAACTTTTCACAATCTTCCATACAAATCGGCTTCTTTCAGGAACCCAATCAGTCGCTTTTCGTCATCTTCATCGTTGCATAATGCCGCACACAGGCTTGTTGGATGGATATTATATTTGTTTCTTAGTGCCTCGAACTTTCTGCATTGAAGAATAAGATGACGAACGTCCATTACCGTTCCACAGCATTCACACACCGGTGGCGATGATTTCTCCAGTAGGAATTCATGCGTAAGTCTCGTGTGACCGGCTCGTAGTCGTGTGAGTACTCGCTTTTTAGTGTCAGGTTTTATTTCCCGTAGTTTTACCTCTCTAAGTTGCCCCCATTGATCTTCCCATTGCTGTCGAGTGACTTTGGTTATTGCTTTTATGGCATCCTTCTTTGGGATGGTGATATTGAGTGGAGGGTTGCTTCTAGCTTCACCGGCAAGCCGATCTGCTCTTTCGTTTCCGTGGATGCCGGCGTGGCCTGGAATCCAGCAGAAGCAGATCGCGTGATTTCCCAACAGGCTTTCAATGTCTTGTATCCACGGATGTTGCGATTTTCCGCTCTCTATGGCCGAGAGACAGATTGCGTACGATCAAGGGTGACACCAACGATCTTCAGCAGTCTCGTTTTCGGTATTGCTACCTGGTCAATACGGATAGTGTTACTGAGTTCCCGGCGGGCGTTGGGGCTGCCGTAGAAAATGCGGGATTTTTCTGCTGAAATTTTGAAGCCAACGTTTTTCGCCCACTTATCGACTGCTTTAACTGCAGCTTGTAAATCACGGTATAGAGGTTGTTCTTTATCCCTTCCTACTACAAGTAGAATATCGTCCGCGTATAGAAGTACAGTTACGTTTTGCGGAATTACTTTAAAAATTGGCTGCACTGCCACAAGAAACAGCGTTACCGAAAGCACTGACCCTTGAGGGACGCCGTTTTCTAACGATTTTTCTCGAGACAGGTGTCCTCCCACATTTACTCGGAATGTTCTGGTGGCAAGGAAACTGTTCAGTATGCTGAACATCCGCCCACCGATCTTCCATTTTCGGAGGCTACGTAAGATACCGAATCTCCATGTGGTGTCGTATGCTTTCGAAAGTGACGCTATCAAGCAGTGTTCATCGTTGTTGGGCAACGACCGATCCAGTTCCGCCAGGTACGTATCGATGCCCAGCTGACCAGCTCTAAAAGCATTGTCGATAGCCGGGAAGAAATTCGGAAACTAATCCGATAGGCGGACCGACAGTTTCTCCGCGCCGTACCTGAACCTTTGCGAGTTTCTGTGGCTGGTTCAACCAAACCAATGAGGATGGGTGCTATCAACCCTTACAGGAAAGTGATCTCGATCGCTTGGAGAATTCAGCGATTAATTGCACGTCACGTTATTACGCACACAACACATTTTAATATCACATAAAAATTCTACTCTATTAAATAATATATATTAATTACTATAACATTAATTGCGCTTAAACTAGAGGAATAAAATGGGACGCGATGTCCCTTCGATCGTAGGTATGCATGCACTGTCGGTGGTGATCGTTGCCCAGCATCTCGAGAGGCACGTTTGATAACGCCTCGATTGTTTCTCGATAGCGGTGAGATACGGGTAGATTGTCGATAGGTGAGTGAAATTTTGGCTCACATTGGCGGCGTGTTGGTAGGGTAAGTTTGTAGAAGCGAACATCCTGCCCCCGCTGAAATAACGATTTCTGAACCGTTCGTAGACTGTCCTCGATGTTGGTGCAGTTCGTGTAGATTCGTGTGTGTCGTTCTTCCCTTTGATGAATCTTGACTCGTTGTAGATTATAACGTTCCTCCTCAGACCATTCCAGTCGGATACCATGAAAACAAATAAGACCCGGTAGCGGGTTTCAAAAAAGTAGAAGGAATGGTCAGGTCCTTACCTGGACCCTACAATTTAAGGGCCTTGTGGTTCTAATAAATACGCCTTCCTCAGCGCATGGTTGTGGGTTGACGCTTCGTTGATCCATCCGAACCGAAACCTCTTATAGTTGATCTGCTCCGGCAGAAACCGACGTATTTGGTAAGGTTGATCTAGATGGAAACCTCTAACTTGATCACTGTTGCGTTGCGTTTGTTGTGTTCGTTGGCGCACATTCCGCCGACTCTATCGGAAGAATGCAAACCTTCGCTGCGGGACGGGTGATGATTCCGTTTGCTGTCTGAAGTGTAACAACTCGAATCACTCCGTCATTCCCAGGATGCACATCGCGGATACGCGCCATTGGCCAGCGCATTGGTGAAAGATTTTCGTCCAGAATGATGACAAGCGTATCAGGCTGCAGATTCACAGGTGGTTTGTACCATTTTGTACGTGGTTGAAGGGATGCAAGGTACTCGACGTGCCATCGCTTCCAGATGTCTTGGAATATCTTCTGGGTTTGCTGCCATTGGTGCAGCCTGTTGAAAGGGATTGATTCGTAATCGGTGTCAGGAACAGATTTGAGTGCCGCTCCGACTAAAAAATGCCCTGGAGTGAGAGCTTGCAAATCCGATGGGTCCTCATGAAGCTTCGTAAGGGGACGTGAATTGAGGCAGCATTCGATCTGTGTTAAAAGGGTCTCCATATCGTCAAATGCGAGCTTCGTGTCACCCAGAACACGGATGAAATGTTTCTGCGCGGAATTTATGGCTGCCTCCCAAAGGCCGCCAAAGTGAGAACCCTTCGGAGGGTTAAAGTGCCAGCGAATCCCGCTGTCAGCGCATTCGCGGGCCATCGACTGTTTAAAGTCTTCGTTGCGCATTATTTTCCGAAGCTCGTTGGCCGCACCGACAAAATTCTTGCCGTTATCTGTCCATACATCCGAACAAAGGCCTCTACGGGAGACAAAACGACGGAAAGCTTGAAGAAATTTGACTGTAGTAAGGTCAACGACCAACTCCATATGCACGGCCTTTGTGGAAAAGCACACAAACACTGCTATATATGCCTTCGGTAGGGCGTCTCGACGGTGACGAGGTTTAAGATAAATTGGTCCCCAAAAATCAATGCCGACGATTGAGAACGGTCTTGATGCGGTCACTCTCTGAGAAGGCAGCTCGGACATAAATTGTTCGACTAGCTTCGGTTTGGCTCGAAAGCATGTGATGCACGAGTGTATGGTTCGACGCAAGACACTGCGACCCCCAAGTATCCAAAAACGAAGTCTAAGTGTATTGGTCAAAAGCTGCACAGCTGCATGTAGTAATCGCTGGTGATAGCATCGAACTAGTAGTTTCGTGAAGTGATGCGACCCTGGAAGCAGGATCTGGTGCTTTGAGTCGAACGGAACTGTAGCCCGACCCAAACGTCCGCCAATGCGCATAACATTGTCTGTCATGAGCATCGGATGAAACCAACGTAGGCGTGAACTCGAGCTGACCGTTTGCGTTTATTGTAGTGATTTCCATTCCGACGGGAAGCTTTCTAATTGAACCAGACGGATAAGCAACAATTCTGCATCGCGAAGTTCAGCTGTTGTGAGACAAATCGAAATCACACGATTTTTTCCCTTATACCGAACATTATTTACGAAGCGTCGACAGTAGGCTGTAACTCGAAGCATATGTTGATAATCCGAAAACCTTGCAACAAATTCCTCGATGAACGAAGGTGTAGCAGGAGCAGCTACTAAGGCTGTCTTCCGTTCTTCCTTCAAAATTTCCGACCTATCTACCATTCCGAGTACTTGAACAGGCCAGGATTCCCTTTGTTGTATAAGCCACGGTGAACCCTGCCACCACAGTTTGCTCTCCAGCAAATCATTTGCAGGCAGCCCTCTGGATACGATGTCGGCTGGATTTTCTGACCCAGCAATATGATTCCATTCGCAGTTTTGAGTTGCATGCTGTATCTTCGAAACCCTGTTAGCAACAAAGGTAGTCCATGTAGATGGAGGGGATTTCAGCCAGCTCAATACGGTTGTTGAATCCACCCAACAGTATGCCTTTGCTGAAACACGCAACGCCTTTGATACCTTCCCGTACAACTCTGCCGAAAGCAATGCCCCGCACAATTCAAGACGTGGTATTGACTGCTGTTTTAATGGCGCAACTTTAGATCGCGAAGTCAGAAGAGCTATCTTCACCTCGCCTACTGCATTTATTGATCGAACGTAGACGCATGAACCATACGCGTGCTCCGAAGCATCGGAGAAAAAATGGAGTTCAACTGCAATCGCCTTGGGGATCAAAATTATTCGTTCGATGCGGAGCTCACTCAACAAAGGTAGCTGAGAGTAATACGATGTCCACCTCTCCCTCATTGGTTCTGGCAATTCTCTGTCCCAGTCGATCGGTTTTCCATTTTCGCCCTTTAGACTCCACAGAGCCTGCATAAAGATTTTAGCTGTCACTACAACCGGACTCACTAGACCCAATGGGTCAAATAATTTTGCTATGCAGGAGAGTGCAGAGCGTTACTGTCTTGGAAGGTTCAAAGCAGGGTGTTTCGATCCTATATTTCAGACGATCTGTATGCGGCTCCCAATGCAATCCTAGTGATTTGATGGTTTGATCCATACTGAACTCGATGGTCTGTTGCAGTGCTCGATCCTCTTCTGGTACATCCATTAGGGCAGCAGACGAGTTACTGGCCCATTTACGAAGCTTTAAACCTGCTGAGTCGAACATTGCTTCCATCTGAACACGCAGTTCAACTGCCTCCTCAACAGTCTTAGCACCTGAGAGAAAGTCATCCACATAAAAATCTTCGCTGGTGGCTTTGGCTGCAACGGGATAGTTTTGCTGCTCATCATTTGGTAGCTGTTGAAGAACGCGGGTGGCCAAGTACGGTGCTGAAGCGGTGCCGTACGTAACTGTCTTCAATTCATACATGCTAACTGGCTCAGATGGTGAAAATCGCCAAAATATTCTCTGCAACGGAGTGTCTTCGGGGTGCAGTCGAATTTGCCGAAACATTTTTGCGACATCAGCGATCAACATTATCGGATGTAGGCAAGATCGCATGACTATGGAGCGCAGGTCTTCTTGGATTATTGGACCTACCAGCATGACGTCATTTAACGAGAGGCCTGTTGCACTCTTGCAAGAACCGTCAAACACGACCCGAACCTTGGTAGTGCTGCTTTCTTCTCGAATGACGGGATGATGGGGAAGAAAAAAGGATGGCTGTATCTCAGCTTGAGCTTCACTGATTAGTTCCATATGACCGAGTTGTACATACTCCTCCATGAATCCTCGATACTCGTCGGCAAGCTTAACGTCTCGGCTCAATCGGCGCTCAATGAGACGAAATCTATGGAATGCGGTGATCTTGTTATCTCCCAAATTGCTTAAATTTTCTCTTTTTAATGGCAATCTAACACAATATCGACCGTCGGTATCACGGGTAACTGTATCGCGGAAATATTGCTCACAGAATGTTTCCTGCGGTGAATACGCTGGCGATGTATCATCTTCAATAGTCCAGAATCTTTCCATGGAACGATGTATATCTGACATGGTAGCGACGTTGCATGTCACAGGTGTATGATCGGTTGCTAATGCCGTCCTTCCAGAAACAACCCAGCTAAACACAGAATTAACGAGACATGGTAAAGAATCCCCCAAAGGAATTCGACCTGCCACTGTAAAAAGGTCGAAAAATACTTCTGCACCTAATACGACATCAATCGCAGCTGGTTCGTAAAAGGAAGGGTCCGCAAGCTGAATTCCTGTCGGTATGGCCCAAGAAGATGTGTTAATGGCAAGGGAAGGTAATTCGATTGTCACCTTTGGGAGGACAAACAGATCAACCACATCCGTATATGCCGTAATCCGAGACTTCAATGTCGAGCGAAATTTGAACCGTACTTGCGTTGACGATTGTCCTATGCCCGCAATTGGAAGATCTACCTTGTTGCGACGAACAGCCATTCGCTGACTGACTCTCTCGCTGGCAAAACAACATTCGCTTCCCGAATCCAGCAGCGCACGAACTGGGTGCTCATGCCCGTTGTCATCTATTAGAATAATAATAGCTGTTGCCAACAAAATCTTGCTCGTACCTTCACCATGCGCTTTGCAACTTGTTACCCCCGTGTGTGCAGCTGGTGTAGAAGAAACTGTGCCTTGGTTGGTAGGTAACGTTGTTGAATTTGAGTGTTCTAGTTGTAAAGGAATCGAAGCTGCTTGACTACTTCTCTGGATTGTACATAGCTGGGTATGGTGACGACCACGGCATTTTCGACAGCTACTTTCCGAACTACAATCCTTCGCCATATGTCCTCTACGTAAGCAATTCCTACACAACTGGTTCCGACGCACAAATTGCTCTTTCTCGTGTGTGGCGTAGTTTGAAAATGTTTCGCATTGATAGAGGGAATGTGGACCTGAACACGCTATGCAGCCACTCGAGTTGCCTTGTACTGATCCATAATATCCAGAACGTTGCATGACTGGCTTTTTTACAGCTGACGGCTGTTGTTGTGTCTCTCCAGATTTATAGACTACCGTTTGCAAAACATTCACTCGGCGTTGAAGAAACTCGATCAACTGGCTGAACTTCGTAGTTTGATTCATCTCAGCATACTCCTCCCAATCTCTCCTTGTAACCGTATCCAAACGAGTGCTGAGTAAATGAATAAGCAATACGTCCCAGTGCTCGGTGCGCTCTCCAAGTTGCTTGCAAATTTTCACGTTAGCTTCAAATTTTTCGATGAGTGAATGTAACTCTGAAGCCGTTTCTCGCTTCATGCATGGGAAGTCGAATAGGGACTGCACGTAAGTGCGTTTTAGTCGACGAGGATTTGAAAAGTGGTCTTCAAGCATTTTCCACGCCACCGGGTATTGTTCATTGCAGATGGGAATTGTTTGTATCAATTTGAGCGCCTCGCCCGCCAGAGAGGAACGCAAATAGTAAAATTTTTGGATTGTAGATAAGTGCGCTGAGGAGTGAACGAGTGATAGGAAAAGGTCGTGGAAATTGAGCCATGTTTCGTAATCTCCACTAAATACAGGCAGCCGCACATCGGGCAATTTTATGTGGGGCATTTGCGAGGATGGCTCCTGAAGCCGACGCTGAGAGTCTTGAGAATCTGTGTTGGGTTTATTGTAAAGCAGCAGCTTACCCTTAACACGGTAGTATGCCTTCTCGAATTCTGTTCGTTCCTTCAGGTATGACTCCATAGTCTCCTCAGATTCCTCCATGCTCTCCAATTCGGCCTGTACCTCGTTGAATTCATTCCACAACGCCACAAAATTCTCTAAACGGACCGGAACCTCGATTGCATCTCGCTCTGATTGGAAGTTGTTGACGAAGGACGTAATGCATGTGAATGATGTTATTATACTGCGTTTTCGGTTTTTCAACCCACGCAGTTTCCGCTCTACCGCCGACATTGAAGAAAAGATCGCCTGCAAGCAAAAGACCGCGTAGACCGAAAGGGCGGGATAATGTGAAAGGAACCTCAATTACCTGATTGAGGCAAATTTAATGCCTTGAAAATATATCTGCTACTCCTCCCGAACTCGACCAGCACAGAATTGCTGGGATTAGTCAACAGTTGCAGGCTGCGTCGGCCTTGTTAAATACCGAAATTGTATGATGTCCCAAAAGAGCCGAAAATAATATACGTCCCCAGATATTGATTGCAGTTGTTGGTTATGTGTGAAATTCTCTCGGTGAATCAGCGATGATCAGCGCGCGATAATAGTATAGCCACATAAAAATTTAGACCCGGTAGAAAAATTAGGGTAAATTAAATTAATGGAACCGCACTCACCTTAGTGAGGCATTGTGAATGCCTTTTATTAAATTTTTAGCAGCATGCGGTTTCACCATGGCGCGTCCGCCATTCTGTTTTAATACGACGCGATGAAGCTTTTGTCCGGGTAGACGGATGATTCCTATCGACGTCTATCCGGCTCGAAGGACCATGTCGATAGCCGGGAAGAAATTCGGAAACTAATCCGATAGGCGGACCGACAGTTTCTCCGCGCCGTACCTGAACCTTTGCGAGTTTCTGTGGCTGGTTCAACCAAACCAATGAGGATGGGTGCTATCAACCCTTACAGGAAAGTGATCTCGATCGCTTGGAGAATTCAGCGATTAATTGCACGTCACGTTATTACGCACACAACACATTTTAATATCACATAAAAATTCTACTCTATTAAATAATATATATTAATTACTATAACATTAATTGCGCTTAAACTAGAGGAATAAAATGGGACGCGATGTCCCTTCGATCGTAGGTATGCATGCACTGTCGGTGGTGATCGTTGCCCAGCATCTCGAGAGGCACGTTTGATAACGCCTCGATTGTTTCTCGATAGCGGTGAGATACGGGTAGATTGTCGATAGGTGAGTGAAATTTTGGCTCACATTGGCGGCGTGTTGGTAGGGTAAGTTTGTAGAAGCGAACAAGCATGTTGCCTTCTGTCGAGTCGTCCGTTTGATTCTAGCTCGGCGATCAGTCTTCTATTCACAATACGCTCGAACACTTTCGCTATGCAGTTGGTTAGTGTGATGGGTCGGAACGCAGCAGGACCGGACTCGGAGGATTTCGGTTTCGGGACTGGAATTATAATCCCGCTTTGGCAACTGGCTGAAAAACGGCGCTGCGCCAGATTCTGTTTAACAGTTCTAGTAACGCAGTTTTAACGGATAGGGGGAGTTTTCGAAGCATGGGATATCCTACCGAGTCTGGTCCCGTGGAGACACTACGTCCTTTGTCAAGTGCCCATATCAATTCGTTTAGGGTGAAATCGAAACTATAAGCGTCGTCAGTATCCGGTAGAGTTTTCACGCCTTTTCGTTCGGCTCTTTCCTTCGCCGTTTGAAACAGTGGAGGATAGCTAGATGTAGCTGATATCTCACTGTAGTGCTGAGCTAATTCTTATGCTACTTCTTCCGCTTTGTCAGTGTAACCGTCGGATCGTTTAATGACAGCTGTACTGTGTTGCCGCTTACCCCGCAGAGTATTTACCGTTCGCCACATTTCTGCCGTAGTGCTGCTTGGAGAGATTTTTCCAACGAATTCTTCCCACAATCGACGTTTGGCATTTTTAATTGCCTTCTTGGCTGCCGCCTTCACTTCCTGAAATTTTTTCAGTATATCGGATGTGTTTAAGCCCGCCGCTTTACTACGCTTGAGTGCTTTAAGGAGTTTTTGCCGCTGCTTAACCGCCGTTTCCACTTCTTGGCACCGCCATGGTACTGATTTAGAACCGACTCGGCCGGATGTTTGGGGTATGCTGTCTTTTGCTGCTGACAATAGTCGATCCACGAATTCATCTACATCAATTTCATCACCTGGTTCGATGCTGGCAGCAGTCAATTGTTCGTATGCTGTCCAATCTGCTTGATCGAAAAGCCACCTTCTTCGCTTAGTTGTAACCTGTGAGTATTCAGGTAACGTCACGGTGATCGGGAAGTGGTCACTGTTGTGGGTGTCTGGGGGTGTTCGCCAAATTAATTTGGGTGCTATCATCTCAGAACATATTGAAAGATCTGTGGCTGAAGTGGCTCCGGTTGTTGGATCGATCCGAGTGTGTGATCCGTCGTTCAAAATAATCAAGTGTTTAGTCAGTGTTTTCTCGGCTATGAAGCGACCCAGTTTATTCGATGTTGTGGAGCCCCAAGCGAGATGGTGCGCATTGAAATCACCAAGTAGCAACAGTGGCGTCGGTAAACCTTCAAGAAAGTTGTCCATATCAGCATGGAATTGTTGGGTACTTGGTGGTATGTATAACGACACTACAGTCATTGGGGTTGGAAGATGGACCCGAACTGCAATTGCTTGTAAATTGCATTTTATATCGATACGCTCAAAGGGTACCCCTTCTCGAATTGCAAGGCCCACTCCTTGCTGCCAATAGCGACAGCTGCCGGATTTAAGAAGCATAGAGTAGTTTGTGCCAATAAAATCTGAAGGGATTACTCGATTGTCTGCTTTAGTTTCTTGCAGAGCTATCACACATGGTTCGTATTGGCTAATCAGCAATTTCAGTTCATTGATGTTGGCGCGTAAACCACGAATGTTCCATTGCAATGCAAAGCACTAAGTGGTTTCATAGAGGCTTGTTGAGGATGATGATGATGATCTACTCGTTCCAGCGGAAAAATCGACCGGATTCCGGGAGGAAATAGGAGGTGCAAGACACTCTTGACTGGTCTCATCTCATCCCCCCGGCAATCCACTCCCGTCCAGGGGAGGGGGGAGGTTACTTCATGCTCTCCCTCCCCACGCTGATTGTGGGACACTGGTCTAGTTCAGAGGCGGGTGGCGGTAACAGGTTGTTGGTTTCCTGGAGATAACGGTAAAGAAGCAATGACTGCTACTTTTTCTTGACGATTCTGTTGTTGTTGATGGGCTTCACAGGCGGAAGGCCAGGAGGAGAGCGAGAGCTGTATATCCGAAAGGGTGGGGACCGCTCTCTTCCCCCCGGACAGACCCTTCCAGACAAGGAAGTGGGGAAGCTACTTTCATCTCTTCTTCCCTAAGCCGGTTACATGACATGTAGACGGTGTTTTGATGGTGTGTATTTGACGACGACGGTAGCTGTACGACGATGTGGGTATTGTGATTCAATGGTTGTTGTAGGCGATACGTGTCAGGCCACGTATCTACGTTTGTAGGTAGTGTGTGTGTTGTGTTGCGATATGATTCCATGGTAGGTAGGTGGGTGGTGATTGGTAAGCTTTGTCGGCTGTAATCGACCGCAGAGGGAGATTCACTGTCAACGGGTTGGAGTATGACGTCCCGGGCAGATCCTCTCACCTGCTGCGCTCCCTCTTCTGGGAGTGGAAGGGGTACTACGCTTTCCCTCCCTCCAAATCGATCGTCGTTATAGTCCGTTTCGCTGGTTTGGTTGGTATCGTTGATCGGTGGTCGTTTATATATACTAAGATCGTCGAACAGGTTGATTAGAAAGGGTTTCATCGATCTCAATATCTTCGTCGGTATTAACAACCTCCGCATCGGAGTACTCTGAATCCTCGGTGGTAGTTTTCTTCGGTGGGAAGCTTCGTCGTTCCAGCGAGACTTCAGGCTTCTTATTTCTTAAAATGATTTGCCGTTTCGTTTTTTTGGTCATTTCTCCGTGTTTTGGTTCCGTTACCGCTGGTGATCTATTCCGAAGTTGCATACTAGATCAAGTTATTTGGGCTGCGTTTCGTGATTCTCTATTCGTTTGGGGTTTTGGCTGTGACTGTTCGTTATGTGTTATGTGGATGAATGCTGCCATTTTTTCTATTTGTTCATCCCTTTTCTTTGCTGCCTCTAGTAGTTGGTTGATTTGCACGTCTTTTTCTTTCATCTTTTTCTCCAGTTCGGCAAGTTTCTGCCGATCGATGTTTGATTGAGCTGTTATCGTCGCATAACTACCGTTAGTTTCACCGAACCGTTTACGCGCTTCCGGGTATGTAATATTGTGATCACCCTTAATTCGTATAACCTCGATCCCCCCGCCACAGTCGAGCATTTGCAGCCAGCGATCATCAGTCGTCCCGGTCCTGTGTGTGGGATGGGTGAAAGGGTCTTCCAATCTGCCGCAAATGGCAAGTATACATCTGTTCCGAACACTTCAAGCGCTGATGTATTCTTCGCTTCCAGTTTTTTGCCTTTTGATCCGACATCTTGTTATCAGATGCCAACCATTTCTCTCGACGACGACGATAGTCGTATTTTGAGCGCGACGCAGTTGATTCGGGATGCCTCGAATCCCTCACCACAGTCGACCAGGCGACCGTGAACCGTCCCGATACTGTTCGTGGGATTGACGAAAGGATCTTCCTACACGGCAACATAGTTTCGCTCTCTGCTGTACCTGATCCGTCCTCCAACAACATCGAGGTTTACTACCAGAATGTTGGTGGCTTAAATTCATCAACTGACAGCTATTTTCTCGCGACCACGGGTTGCTGTTACGACGTTATCGCCTTGACCGAGACGTGGCTCGACAACCGTACTCTGTCTCGCCAGGTCTTTGGTTCAACATTCGATGTCTACCGCTGTGACCGCAATGCCCTCAACAGCCAAAAGACATCAGGCGGTGGTGTACTTATCGCCGTTCGCCGTGGTATAAAAGCCCGAGTGATCAACGATGACCGGTGGGCGAGCTCCGAGCAAGTGTGGATATCAGTGAAACTTGGCGATCGCAATCTGTTCCTGTGTGTTGTGTATTTTCCACCTGACAGAATTCGTGATTCCAGCCTGATCGATGTACATCTTTCCTCCGTTTCTTTTATCGCCTCGATCGCCGCCCCGTCTGATGATATCGTTATACTGGGCGACTTCAACTTACCTGGCTTGACGTGGTGCCAAGCAAGTAATGGTTTTCTACGAGTGGATATCGAAAAATCTGCGCTTATTAACAATGCCAGTTGTATTTTGGACAACTACAGCAGCGCAACTCTTCGGCAAATTAATAATGTCACCAACGAGAATGGACGTACATTGGACCTCTGCTTTGTAAGTGCCCGGGACTGCGCTCCGTACTGCTGCACTGCACCGACTCCTTTAGTCAAGCAGGTGCGTCATCATCCCCCACTACATCTTGTACTTGCTGGTAACCTAGGAGCGAATTTTGAAGACGTCTCAAGCTCTATCGTCTACGATTTTAAAAACGCTGACTACGACAGCATCGTTAGCACGCTGTTGGATATAAACTGGGACGAAAATATTAACAATGACGACGCGAACGAAGCAGCGATGACGTTTTCTAATATTCTTAACTACCTTATCGACAGCCATGTACCAAAGCGAACAATTATTACCGATGAACACCCTCCCTGGCAATCAACCGTCCTTAGACGTTTAAAATCTGCCAAACGAGCTGCATTTAAAAAGTTCTCGAAGCATAAGACACTTGCATTACGGAATCACTACTTTCAACTCAACCACGAATACAAACAACAAAGCAGACGCGCCTTTTTTAGACACCAGCGAAACGTCGAGCGTCAACTGAAATCCAAGCCCAAGTCGTTCTGGAAGCAAGGTTGCTATTATTCGCGTCGTTGGACTCAAAAACATTCACCACCTTCGAATAATCTGAGAACGAAGGGAGCAAAACATGCACTGTGAATGAAGCAACCGCTATGCTTAATACGAGCGGCCGTGAGCGACCTGTGTACGATGAGCGTTCTTGCTGTTCGTGCCGTCTTCCATTCGTTCGTATTCCACTCTCTTGTATTTTTACGAACTGGTGGAATCATAGACGAGTGCACCTGCCAATGACGACTCAAGACGAGTCATTGTAAGACTCGCCGCGAGTGAAACCAGATGCAAGCATGAATGCGAACGTACGCGGAAGTTTGAAGAGAAAAATAAGTGATGCAGTGGAAGAAGTGAACGATTCCGCTGGAGGCAAAAAATATAGATGTCTCGCGGATATTGATGCTGAAAGGAAATGTGTATACGAACAAAAAAATTTCAATCCGGGCAATTTTAAGCGTCACTTTATATCCTGTCACGCGGAAGTGGCGCATCGGTTAAACTTAGTGAGCGAAGGTAGTGATCAGCCGCAAAATACCAAAAAGCGACCAAAGTCGGCGTCCAAGGTGCAGGTGGAAACCACCAGAAGTAATGTGCTTTTAGGCACATTGCAAATGATAACAGAGAACAACCTCTCGATTCGATTCCCGGAATGGGAAGGTGTTCAGTTGCTATTGGGTCCTTTGTGGAATGCATGCGATTTAAAAATTTCAAGGAACACACTTCCAACCCTCATTCACCGTGCTGCTGACATTATGCGGCAAACAATGGCCGGTAAGTTTTACCAAAAGCCAATTTGCCTTAAAGTAGATGCAGCAACCCGGCATTCGAAGTCGATTTTTGGCATAAACTTGACTTTTACGGATGACGACGGCATTGTACAGATAATGCATTTAGGTAAGTAAAATTTATCATATTATGTAATTAAATATATGGAATAATAACACCAACGGACCAACCACCAGCTTTTTATGTATCTATATATTGAAAATAGTATATTTGTTGAACTTTTTGTGCAGGTTTTTTTTAAGAAAAACGGAAATACGAAGCGAAAGTTCTCAATTCACATCATCATCATCTTTCGTTTCGTATTTCCGTTTGTATAAGAAAATAACAGGTAAAGTCTAATAACCCTTTAACGTTTGATGGTTAATAGTAATGGTGAAGTTTTTCCACAAAATATAATGCTTTTTCATCTCCCAAAGGTTTGCAATGCTGAAAGAAACACCTTGCATATTGTGATATTTAACTTCAGAACATTGTTCAATGGCTCAATTACCACTGGTGGCGCAAATCACTTCCGTGTAAAGGCTCGAACATAATCAATGCGGTGCGGCACGATACGGCGCGGCAATTTTGTTTAAACCATTTCGATTGGATGCGTGTACCCACAAAGACTGTGATGCGGCTCGTTGCGGCGGCTGCAGGGTTTAAAATTTCTCAACAAGAATGCGGCAAGCGCGTTCGGCAGACGTGCGTGGATTTATTTATCGTATAACTGGGAATTCAAGAGGAAGGCACATTATTTTCAGAGATTATTCTGTTGCAATTAATGTAGGCTACTATTCGTGGTAAAATATTTTTTGAAAGTCATTGGAAATGCTTAAAAAATAGAAATATGAAGAAATTCAGAAATTTCACTTATTTTGAATTCAATGCGATGACATACATATTTTTGTACTTCGAACCATTGCAATTTATGTAGGCTACAATTATTAAGGGAAACTCTTTTGAAATTTATTGTATCTTTTCCAACAAATGATAGGAATCGTAGAATTTCAGAAATATATGTTGTTCAGCTAATAACTTTAAATTCAAAGCAATAACATATACATTTTTGTACAACAGTCGTTTCCAAATTATGTAGGCTTCAGTTTACGAATATGCTTGAAATTCATTAGAAATACACACACCAAAATCTCATAGAAATATCAAAATAGAACATTGAAAAAACAAGTATGATAGATGTTACTATTTTAAGGGTTAAATGTAATATAATGCACCATATAAATTTTGTACAACAAATATTCTTTTTAGACAGAAAATGGTGTATCATATAAATGTTCCATGGTAACTTTAATGAAATTTTTTATTGGTGTTTACTATATAACATGCCCGTTTTTGAACGCACATGGTATTTCTTACTATAATCAGTAATTTTTGAAAATCTTGATTTACGATGTATGGTATTATTCCATGTATGGAATCACGACGGACGTTGAGATCCATCTGGTGTCTTATACAATTTTTATATTCATTTTTATCGATTGAAGTTTTTTATAATAGTGGCTCTTTGTGATTTCATTATTGTAAACGTCATTTTATATACATTTATGTTTATTTCATTTTCCGAAGAAACATTAAGATATACCCGTGAATAAATTCCGTTTGACAGAAGCATCTGCGGCCCATGGGGTGTCCCGGAAAACTGGTTCTGGAATCTCCTGAATCGTCCATAAGAACCTCACATACCAATAGAAATGCTTGAAATGTCAAATACCACAAAACTTGCAGGTATAGATGACGAAAGTAAATAAATTCTAAAGAATTTGTAAGCCTGATTTCGAAATATTAATTTTTAGATGGATTTTCATTTCGCTTTTTGTTAAAATATGCTTGTTCTCAAATTCATCATCTACCATTTTGGCACAAACCTTTTCTAAGATGTCTAAAATTTGAAGTTATTAACTTTCTACCATAGTTGATTAGTTGAAAATTGTGGAAATTATAATTTCAATCTTACCTTAGTCATAGTAAAAAAATATTATTGTGTTAATGTGTAGTAAAATTGAAAAGGATGAAAGGATCATTTTAACTACAAGTTTTTCTTTACTTGAACACTGAATATGGTTACAGACAATCGTAACATTTTTAACTGTCGTCTGGGTTTGTTGGAAATATTTTTTCTTACCAATACTATTTGAGCAAACAATAGTTTTAAGAGCAGTCATGTTTAGAGATTTACTGGAACAATATTTTCAGTGTGAGAAATCTCATTTATTCTGCAATTCTACAATATAACATCCAATGAATTTTTAACGAAAAAAAAATCAGAAACTTTTACCTGCATCCATTGTCATTGTTTGATGTATAAAAATGTGTATGCCATCGATTTAAATATAAATATTGACTGAATAAATGAAATTGCTGAATTTCTCTTCGTAGTTTGTTTAGTACTTCAAATGAATTTCACAGGACTTTCATTTATAAACTGTAGTCTATATTCCCGAAATGAATGCACCCTTTTGGTTTAAATGTCGTTAATAAAAACAAAAAACATGTAGTCTATATTATTTGCAATCTATTGATGTATAATAATGTATAAACCATCGCTGTAGCTTTAAAGTTTGTGGTTGAGCAATTGCTAAATATCTTCTTGCCGCATTCACTGCGGCAGCGATTTTAGTCCTTGCCGCATTTGCCGCAACGCAGCTTATTGTGTTTACGCCTTAAGACTTTAATCAGTATTAAAATCATGTTTCAATTTATTTTAATTCAGCTGCTCACGAAATGCCTGAAAGACAGACGCAAGAGAATCTACAACGAGTAATTATGGATGAGATCAAGGTTTTTGGGATTGAATATTCGCAAATTGTGGCTATCACCAGCGACAATGGTCAAAATATATTGGCCGCAGTTCGATACATGAAACGACTGTTGGGAGATACCCTAGAGGGCTCCCTCGGTAGTATTCTTCGCAAAGAATATTCACTTGTTGCGAACTCTTGTGATTCGGAGAATATCGAAACACCGGAACTGACTGAAACCTTTGTTAGAGATGAGGAAGACATTTTAGAATGCGAATTACAGATGGTACCTGAAAATGACGACTTCGTTGAAGATTTATCTCGAACCGAATACGACGATGAACTGTTTGAAGATGGCGAAGATGATAAGATGATAAACATCGACATCCTGGAAAGTGTAAGATGTGGAGCCCATACAGCTCAATTGGCTGTATGGGACGTCTTGCGAGAGTACAAAACTCGCCTCTCGAACATCAACAAAAATGCCTCAGAATGCACAAGAAAGCCAATCGCCAAATGTTCATGTTCCATAAAACTGCTCTACCACCGAAGGTTTGTGAAACAAGGTGGAATATATGGTACATATTACTGCGATACCTCAAGGAACTAGAAGGTACACCATTTTTGGCGCTTCTTCAAACCAATGATCCGGATATTGGTAAGAATTTGTATTTTTCTAAGATTAAGGTAAAGAATCGAAATGGTTGTACATCAACAATTTTAGTTATTTAGTTTTTCAAGCAGTAAGTATCGTATAACTAATATATAAATTATTTTTCAGATTTCTCTCGGCAATGGTCTTTCATAAATAAGTTTTGTGATGCCTTTGAGCCGTTGTTCTACCTAACATTGAGATCGCAGAAAGATCATGTGCCAGTATCGCAATTCTACGCAGATTGGCTACTGTGCCAAGCACAGTTGAACGCAGTCAATCAATCGCAAAACAATGTCTTAGCCAGAAAATTGCTCGTTGCTATGGACAAACGATCGAAGATACTACGTACCAGCATGCCTTTTAAAGCATGTTTATACATTGACCCTAGATTCAATTTCCTTGGGTCGAATCGTCTCAGTGCCGATGAAAAAATCGAAATACAGGTTGGTTCTAACGAACGCTGCGCATATTTGGAGATATTTTAAAATTGGTTTTTTTTTGGTTTCAGAAATACCTCATGTCGTTCAATATTCGACTGAACGACCTTGCAGGCCTAAATGAAGAAAAATGCAGTGACCGGAATGATGAAAAGACTTCTGATGACTTCGTTGAGGAGTATCTCACGAACTTATTTCAGGAAGAAACTGTCACTCTGAGTCCATCAACAAACAGTTCAGATTCCTTCATAACGGAGATAATCAAATTGGAAACTCGCCCGAAGGTTCCCATCACTGCATTTTCAGCAAAAGAAGTCACTAATGCCCTTGCACTACCTTCAACTAGTGCACATTCCCCAACATCTGATTATTTCGATATATTCAAATATTGGAAACAGCGAAAAGTTTCCAATCCTCGCTTGTACCGCATTGCCATGGCACTGCTTTCGATTCCCTCTACACAAGTTACCGTAGAAAGATTATTTAGTCAGTTGAAACTCCTAATTACAGATTCAAGAACGCGGCTTGGGGACAAAATGATAAAAGATATCATGCTCCTCAAAATGAATAAAGTTTTGTGGCCCGAAGTCATCATGGTGCTCGAAGCAGAGTTAGAAAAATGACACACTGTATAGCTAGAAATTCTTCGATCTTTGTTAGATTGATGACAGAACTTGTTTAATCTACATCTTTTATTTACTAATAAATGAATTATGGAAAATGGTACATTAGTTTATTTTTTGTTCTGATATCCAGAGTCATACGCATTGAAGAGCGAATAAAGGCGCTAAAATCTAGGCTTATTAGCCAGGGCAATGTGAAAATACTTTTGTCCCGTCCCAATGGACCAATGGAGTGACATTAACCTTCTTAGCCAAGTCACTCCCAACGATTTATTATATGCCCCTAAAACTGAAACGGTCGGTCGTTTTTTCCTCCTCTAAGATTCAAAACAATTCGTTCATTAAATTTTTCATTGAATGGATAATTCAATCGCTATCTAATTTTGAAACATCTTCAAACCCAACTCTGCACAGTAGGGCTGGCCGTTTTAATATTTGCTACATATGAAAATATTCTTCTAATATTAGTATTGACAAGAATAACACTACAGAATAGGGTGGAAGTTTTCCGTGGCTTAACTTTTTGTCGGTTCCGACAGCATAAGTCATTAAATTGACTTTACGCTTGTCCGGACATGCCGCAGACTCAGGTGATTCGCATTTAATGCCAAAAGATCCTGACTTCTGCGTTGCAGAAGACAAAGAGTTAAGTAGCCGGGAAACTCTAAGCTTGCTCATTGACCCTACTCCACGCTTCTCTAAACTTTCTTACAAGTATTTGAACTTGCTCTTCCTTGAGTACTATGGCTCCTAATATTTGAAAAATACTTCAGCTTCCAGTCCCTTGCTAATTATATGTCGTTACAATATAAAAAACTACAGAATAAGTTCAGTGTTTTTCAGGATGGTTTTCAATACTGGCTGTGTAAGGGCTGGAACAAAACAGAACAGAACAGATGTCCAGTGTCATACGCATTCAACATTAACCTTCAAGGGATAAATTTCAAGGGTTTTGTAGGGTTTGATAATGTTTTTGGCCACGAAACTGTATTATAATTTTGTGGCGATATAGAGAGTGTTTGTTCATTCAGTTAATGTTTATATAATAATTTCTTACATGAATATATTCGCAAAATGTCACCACAAAATTTCAAAATTGAGCCAGCGATAGTGAATATTTCGTGCGCGTGCGGTCCAAATACGTGGTATACATCATAAATCAAAATCCTCTGGGCCAACTGTTTTGAAACTTCGCAGAGATTTCACATCGTTTCCCAGGTAACTACTAGAGCATTCATTTTCAATTATTATATTATTTTTACATCAATAACAAATTGAGTGTTTTTTCGGCTTCCAGCTGTTATACAAAAATGTAACATCTCGAAAAAGAAAAATTCTACGTAGTTTTAACACGTTAATTCAAAATTTTCCATTTTATATCCATAACGTTGACACATTTAGCTAAATCGCCTATCCATATAAAAAGTGAATCAGGTAGATACCTGGAGAAATACATGAAAAAGCACTGCGCAAAATTTCCAAACGGTTGGTCTAGTAGATTAAAAGTCATGATGTACAGCGCAAACTTTTTTGTGGCGCCTCCATAAAGGAATGTCACTTGCTAAATTTACAATATTTTACAATAAAAATCTTTCAAAATGTCGATCAAATGTAGCAAAATCATATAAAAAACAATCGAATATACTAACACTTTCTGTATAACTAGAAATAATTCCTAAAAACATACCATTTTTCATCGAATCCTAACGCTCATTCGAGTAACCTTAGATTCCTCCTGCTTATGGTAAACTTTTATTTTCCTTACCACAAATCTTCAGTGCCCTCAATTGTGGCGCATTTTTTAGCCGTTCCTAGATGTTTTTATAAGATTTTACAATCATAGATATTCATTGCGGCACGTTTAATTCATGATTACAGAGGGAGATAATATAAATAAGATAAATAAAAAAGCACGTGCCATGCTGCACAGCGAAACGAACTGGTAAGTAGCCTGTTCGAGCTGTTGGCATTAAGCATCAATATACAATGCAAAATTTATACGAAGAACTCAAATAATTATTAGTGTAATTTATAATCCTTGCCTCGGCCATAAAGATGATGAGACGCAGCTCTCATAAAAAAGTGCACAGGTTATACCTAACATCATAATTTTCTTGACAGCTAATAATTATAATAGGCTGGAAAGGGCAAAATCTATGCACGAAACTCCCCCGGTGCACATGAATCGTAAGTTCAATATTCTGGTTACAGTTGAAACTGGAAAATCCAACCAGCGACACTCGTATTTTCTCTGGTTCTAAACAATGGAATCACGTCGGAAGTAGTGCGCTGTATTCGTACAATGATGCGCTATGCAGCGCACTGCTCCCGACATCATTGATTAGTACTAAACAACAGAAAAAAAACGACTGTCGTTGGTTGGATTTTCCAGGTTTCAACTGTAAAGCGGCCCTTACACGTTCAATATTTTTGTCAATACCAGTATTGACGATATTGTTACAATATTTCAGTCCCGTTTGAAATCCACATCGTCAATAATTTTTTTTCCATTACACGTACAATACTTTTGTCAATACTCTCTAGTATTGACAAAAATATTGAACGTGTAAGGGCCGCTTAACGATAATAGTCAGAAACAGAAAATCCATTTCTCGCAGTTAGCTGCATCAGCTCACCGAAGAAAGCATCGTCTCGAGCGTTCATCGCGAGTGGATGGTTTGGGTTAAGCTGAGCATATGTCGCAAGCGAAAAACTTTCTTGCCGAGTGAACCGATCCAAACTCGTGGCCCGACGCTAAAAGAGAACGAGTGACGTGTGTTCGGTTAGCCAAGGTGCGTAATTCACCGAATGGCGAACGAAAGTGTGGAAGAAGCATAAACACGAAAAGCAACAATTCTCTCGTATTCACTTCCCTTCGAGAACGAACGGAAAGCAGTTTCGCATAGCACAAGCACGTCTTTGATGAAATGTATATAATCTGAGGGATGTCTCATTGTGAGAATCAGCAACCTTGTCTGGAAGTATGTTAACGAGCAGCGAAAAGAACCCGGTTTGCCATCTTGTATGTCGTTTAATGGAGTTTTAGGCACCGACAAAAAGGAAATTTGCCAACTGTTCTCCGACAAATTTTCAAGCGTTTTTTCCAACGAGCGCCTGCCACCACAACAAGTCGCTGCCGCCGCTAATTTAACTCCTTCTCTAGGACGAACCATCAACCGAATTTGTGTCGATAATGCTGCCATTCTTGCAGCAAATGCCAAACTGAAAGCATCTTGTTCCCCGGGTCCAGATGGTGTTCCCTCGATTTTTGTCAAAAAGTGCATCAGCGGCCTTCTTCTTCGGCGAGTCTTCGAGCTATCACTCACTACTGGTACATTCCCTTCCTGCTGGAAAGCAGCGCACATGTTTCCAGTTCATAAAAAAGAAAACAAATCGAACATTGACAATTATCGGGGAATCTCGTGTTTAAGTGCTGTATCAAAACTGTTCGAGCTGGTTGTGTTAGATCCTCTTTTCTTTCACTGCAAACACTACATTGCAGATGACCAACATGGTTTCATGCCTAAACGATGGACAACGACAAACCTGCTCTCGTTCACAACATATGTAATGGATGGAATCGCTGACGGATTGCAAACCGGTGCTATTTATATGGATCTATCTGCGGCCTTCGACAAAATCAACCATGATATCGCAATAGCGAAGCTGGACAAACTCGGCATTCATGGACAACTTCTGCGCTGGTTTCGTTCCTACCTCGATGGAAGGCAACTCCAAATCATCATTAAGGACTGTCTATCTGCACCATTCTTCGCTACATCCGGCATCCCACAAGGAAGCCATCTCGGTCCAGTAATATTCCTCCTCTACTTTAATGACGTCAATTTCACATTACAAGGACCCCGCCTTTCTTTCGCCGACGACATGAAAATTTTTCAACAAATACGGGATAAAACCGATGCCGAGCTTCTTCAGAGGGAACTGAACAGCTTTAGCACGTGTTGTGATCTAAACAGAATGGTTTTAAACCCGTTACGTTCACGCGGAAACGCCAACCGACTCAGTTTAACTGCCATTTCTTCGGCTCGAGCATTCCAAGACACTCTCACATCAAAGATCTCGGAGTCATCATGGATTCGGCATTAACATTCAAACCACATACGTCATACATCGTGGATAAGGCATCACGACAGCTTGGGTTCATCTTCCGAATAGCGAAAAACTTCAGGGACGTATATTGTCTTAAATCGCTTAACTGCGCGTTGGTCCGCTCAACGTTAGAATATTGTTCAGCTGTTTGGAATCCGTACTACCAGAACGGGATTGACAGAATCGAGGCTGTCCAACGCTTCGCCCTTCGTCATCTCCCATGGCGAAACAGATTTCAGCTGCCGAGCTATGAAAACCGTTGCCAGCTAATACACCTCGATACACTCAGCATCCGGAGGGACTGCTCTCGAGCCCTGTTCGTCTCGGACTTACTCTCTGCCAGAGTGGATTGCCCTACAATCCTCGGACGTCTGGATCATCAAGCCCGCATTCGAGCTCTACGCAATAACTCCCTTCTGCGAGTTCCGTTCAGGAGAACCAACTATGGTTGCCAGAGCGCTGTTACCGGACTCCAACGAATTTTTAACAGTGTGGCGACGGCCTTTGACTTCAACAGGACGCGGAATGCGATAAAAGCGAAAACCATTGAGGCCAAGGGGCCTGTTGGTGAAGGTAATAAACATAAACATAAACATAAACCTCCATCTCTTGTTTATATACTGGACAATCACGGCTATTCGGCTGAAGTGACCCTTCGCAGTTTATGCAGTAAGCGGCCTCGCTACACTTATCGGTTTGGTGTTCGGCGGAGCATTTAACGCAGCGCTGGGGACCGGGGCAACGGGTACGAGGATGACCAAAACTAAAACAACCAAAACAGAGCAAAGGATTTGGATAATACGGACGGGTGGCAGTGCGGAGAAGGCCGATTTTGACGTGAGTAGGATACGTGCATTTGTTAAAATCAGGGCCGGTGTGTTGACACGGTTCCCGATCAGAATGAAATAACAAGATTATAGCAGAACACATTTTTTGTAACATATTGTGTTATAAATTAGGTCTCGTTAGTAGTTAAAATAACAGAAATTTATAACAAGTTACAATGCGAGTTATAGTTTTGAAATATTTCTGTTATGTGTTTCTGATCGGGTTGTCATTCTCTTTGCGAGTAATCCGTTGGACATGAGTCACACCTTGTCTAGTTAGGCCATTCAGGATGTCTTTCTCCTCAAGGTGTATCAAATCGAAGCACGAAATAACGCAGCGGCTGATGTTCAAATTGGGATGTGGTTGTACAACGACCTCAGTAGCATCGATGAGGGCCGACATTTTCAACAATTTTTCTACTTGAGAAGGGTTGCGGACTCTGAGAGTATACCGCGTACCTTGAGCTTCCGTTGTTGCACCTTCAATTGGTCCACCGGCAACCCTTTCAAACGACGTTCCGATGATGAGTGGGTTCTTGGGTAATGGCGCGTCATCCTTACCAATCAGCTGTAGGTATGTTAATTCGCCGAACTGATTCGTTGGATCCATGAAGTGCGGTAGTTTTCTTCCTGGCGATCTTCCAAGATCGCCACTGCTGGCGGCCGCCATAGCTACCCTACACTACCTCTTCTATCGCTCTAACACCACGTTGGACGGTGAATTTGAATACACAGTACAGTAACAACGGTCACCCGTTGTTTACCTTAGGGTTAACAAAAGATGAAAAATTCCTACCTTTTTCTCCTTCAATGCCGTATCCAAATAATTTTGTAACGCTCTATAGGCGATCACCACACACTAAACAACCTTCTAAAAATCGATTTGCGGAAACTTTGAAATTTTCGAAAAAAAAAACTTTTGGCCGGGATGAAAGTTGTACAATTTAGGTACTATCGAGTATCGCTTGCCACTCGGGTCCCACTAAGCGAACACACAACACTCGTAGCGTCACCGTACTGAATGGGCCACACATCAGAAAGTTTTCATAGCGAAATTGCACTCGGTAATGCGGGGAAACCACTTTTTTCGGCTCTAATTCGCCGATTTTGATAGAGTTTTCACTATCACCACTTTCCAGCACTAGTTAACTCGATCGTAAACCGACAAATGGGCGAAACTAACAAATGTACACAAACGGAGATTTGAGTAATATCTTAAAGAGGAGTAAAAATACTTCATAATAAATATAAAAACTCATTTATAAATGTTTCACACTTCATGAAAATCAATAAAAAACAAAACGGCGGATCTGACTTCCAACTGTAAACAAGCTGCCAGGCGGATTACGCCTCTGCATTTCTAAGGTAGTGTGTACGGGCGAAATTGACAGCATCATTGTTTACAAAGCCCGTAAACAGAGTCGCCCTAAACAATAACCAACTGCTTGATACGCCCGGGGGGAATAACAAATTTTCCCCTCCGGCGAGCACGGCGAAACACACATTTGGTTTTTGTTTTCTGGCGACACTGCAGGGCGAAATTGTGAGTGGTCAAAATAAGAGGGCGACTCAAAAATGGCCTAATCAACATTTCATAACAACACTCGGCGAAATATATTTTTTTCAATTTTATCAACGAAAACGTTATTATATAAAATATTTTAGTAATGCTTCCGAAAACTAGTATTGTTTTGAAGTGTTTCAATACATTTGAAAGCGTAGTATGCAAACACTGTTCAAATACGATTTAATTTTCTGAACCGAATTTTCAAAGCTATTTTTCTCGATTCGATATCATTGCGACTTCGGCCTTTTGGTCGATTCATGATCGAACTAACGATCGATTAGCTTTGATAAACAAAAAGACCGCGAAAACCACCAAAATAGCTGTTGTTTTCATTCGATGCGCGCGCGACTGTCGCTGATGCTACAGTGTCCCGAATGTCGTAATAAATCAAGTGTTGAAGCATAGGGGAGACTGAGGAGACTTGATCCCCGGGGAGATTTGATCCCATCATTGTAACTCAAAGGCGGATCAGAATACATTAATCGAATATACTAGAAAGTTGCGTAGTTTTATCTAAACATAAGTTTCTTTAACACAAAAAAAATTGGACATGTGTTACCGAATTTTTACCGATTTAAAGAAAAAAATCTCAGAAGAACTGAAGATTTATTTTCCAAATTTTCAAACCTTTATACAATTGATAAAGTCACCCACTGCATACTATACTTTTGCATACAGAAATACAGGAGAATGTCAATTATATGAATACGCTATGATTGAGCTGATTTTTTGTTCAACTATATTTGTACTAAAGTTTGCTGACATATATGCTATGGGTTCACTTGATCCCGTCAAATTCGTGGAGATTTGATCCCCTTCGCCATGCTTCATACACACTACTGAAAATAACCAAATTCACACCAGAACAATTGAAGTCATTGTTGCCATAAAATAACAAAAAACTGTCAAAAATGAACGCTTCATCATACAAAAACTTAACTGTAAATGTTTACTACAGCATATGTAGTAACCATGCATCCCACATTTGACGTTCCTCAACCATAATAACGACAGCTTTCAAATCATTGCACAGAGATTTGGGGAATTCGTAATAAAAATCAAGTAAGATATGGGTAATATGTAGTAACAAAAATAGTAATATCTAATCACAACAATTTAATCAATATCACAACACATTTATAACATTGAATGGGGGTCAGCCTACTTTCTACTTCTGCCCAAGTCAGACGTACAATCGAACCAAGTGAACAAAAACTAGCAATCTCTCGATCTTGTGCATTGTTTCCAGAACAAAGGAAACTTTATTGTTGCCATCATGAGTAAAGTTAACGAAAAATCTCTGCTCCGACCCAACGCAGCGGTCGTTGACTTTAAATTCTGTTCAATAAGATTGAGTTTTCGTGAAGTGGAATACCTGCTGAAGGTGAACATGCAGCTTAAGCTCAAGGAAGTTATGTATCTACAGTATCATCATCTTCGTAATGTCGTACTCATATCATTCAACACGTTAGCACAAGCCGAACGTTTCGTTTTGCAGAACAACTTAAAGCACGTGGCTCAAAGTGATAAAGTCGGAATTAAGATTTCCGTGTATATAGAAAAAGACTATGTAGATGTAAAGTTACATGACCTATCACCACGTACCCCTCATGATCTAATCGCAAAATACATGTCGCAATACGGCGAAGTAGAATCAGTTACACGTGATACGTGGAGAAATTTCTTCCCGGGTACACCTAACGGTGTTCTTGTGGTGAGGATGCGGATCGAAAAACCTATCCCCTCCCACTTGACTATAAAACTCAAAACCTACAAAGCTACTATTAATCAAACTACGTTATGCACCCATGAGGGGCAAACTCCCACGTGCAAGTATTGTAATCAAACAGCACACCACGGACAACCTTGCGCGGAAGATACAGAGGAGAATGCATCTCTACCGATTGCCAACGAATCCACGGTAAACCAACCCAAAAAATAGTTTTCAATACCAATACCTGAACCACAAACGGTTGCCAAATTTGTGGCAGCTGTTCAGTCCATATTGACAACTGCCAAAGCAGCATCCAGCACCCCAGAAACCACTGTAAGCAACATCGGTGATGAAGATAATAACAATGATGACGGATTTACATTAGTCACCCGTAAGTGCAAGAAGCAGGAAAGAACATCTGGTCGCGAGCACCAAGGCACTTTTAACGATGATGACCTTGATGTGGAGGACAGGAGAGAATTAAATGGCCTTCATGACGCAGTAGGCGAGCCGCGAAAGAAGGTCTCCGCTCGCAATAAAAAGTTGCGAGCACGAGATCCAACGGACAATCAATAATATTTGTTTTTATTTTTATTTTTTACATATTGTAAACTCATAAAAGGTCCACGGCTCCGTTAAGCTACCGCTATGAGCCAAGTCAAATAAACGAAATAAAAAAAAATTGAATGGGGTTAGGTACCTATTTTTGTCCTATTCGGGAGGGTACCACATTATTTCATGATTAATTTTATTATTTCAGCTTCTTTACTTTGTTATTAGGAGCCATTTTTTATTTCGAATATGGAGGTTTTAGCCTTAAGGTCATTCGCCTCTTATTAAGAGCCAATATAATAACAAAATTGTCTTGAGAATGGTAGAAATCTTCTGTTTGAGCGCAGCAAAGACTCTAATCGAGTACCCTAATTATCGCAACACCATTTGAGCCAATGCGTTGAGCAAAGATGGCAGACGCTGTTCTAACGAAAGGCTTCAGATTGGTAGGATGATAATAGAAACAGGGTAAAAATAGGCTTCTTACCCTACATGCTCTTTTGAACACCTTTTCAAAAAATAATCAAGTGTCCCCAAATTAGGGATCGAGTCTCCACTAATAAAAGAATTTTCCATTTTTTTGTTGTTTTCCAAAAATGCTCATAGCTCATGTCCAGTATAATATTTTCATGTAATTTTTTTATGGTTATCAGTCAACCTTGGAAACAATATGAAACTACAAAAAACACATCGTTTTTTTATCATTCCACGGAGTAGAATTGAAAAATAAAAACGCTTTTAATCCACCTAACAGTGTGATGAGACATTTCTTATAACTCTCATCACTCTCTTCGGATATTATATCGTTTGAGAACATTTAGAACTTGATGCTTCGCGATGTTTTTGATAACACATACTACATGGAATAGTGGTAGGACTCAGACAATCGCTCAAATCAGCATAGGACAACATCAGTGCTAGAAATCTCAAACCAAATCAATAGGAAAGCGAAAAAATGCCCCATAAAATAGACATACCAACGAATTATTGTTAATGCTCTGTTAATAAAATATCTAAATTGTGGTGGGAAAACTGAATTTTCCTAAAGGGGTTATATGTTGTACTGAGCCAAAAAAATCGAATTTTTTTTAATCGATTTGAAGTTTATACTTTACTCAAATTTCCAACGCAACTGAGAACTAAAAAATCCACGATTTTTCTTGAAAAGGGCGATACTAGCAGTGATACCATTCAAAGAAAATCAACAGTGAATATTTCCAGACTTGGTTTTATTTCCTATTTAAGAACTATTGTGATTTTTACATCCTAGATTGCATGATTCAGTGATCGAAACCCAAAACTTCATAAAGTATTTGAAATTATTAAATTAAAATTTGTTTTTGCTATTGAAATTGACAAAATGATAGTATCTGATAGTATCGCCCCTTTGGCGATTGTTTACTTTTTCGGTCCCACCTATCAGCATTGAAGTATCGCCCTTACGTTTTTGTCGTGACTAACGACTTACCTTTCAATATAGGGGCCCCTTTTCAAAATTTTGGAAGAAAAATGATGTAAGATTTTGAACGCTTATATCTTTTGTTGTACTGAATGGATTTAATCAATTTCTTCGGCATTTTGTCGAAAATATTTGTACCAATGTTTTATTAAATTTTGGAATATGTAGGATATTCATTATCAACGGAAAAATAGTGTTTTGAAAAATCTTTCGAACACGACTCGGAAAAGTGAAAATTTTCAGCCCATCCCGCACAGAGCCGTCAAAATGGTGCAGCAAATGAACAATAAAATAATGAAAAGTTTATATATAGGTCCACTACATGTTTGTTCCTATGATTATTCGTATTGGGTTGCTTGACGAGAGCAGTTGGTGGGGAAAGCCGGGATATTAGTTTTGGTTAAGCCATTAGAAGTCGGACGGAAAGGAAAGGCTCATGCACGCCACGAGAACGAGCGAGAAAGCGATAGTAGTGCATATTAGCGAAAGCGTTACGTACATTTTGAACCTTATTAACTTTTCTTCTACAAAACGGATTGCCAATCTTGTTTCATAAATCGGAAGGAAAACGTTCAATGCTTGCTACCGATACGTTCTTTGCTATACAAAATTTGTTTAAATAGTTCGAAAACTACTTTAAATGAAATCAACATTAATGATAAAACCTATAAATAGGGGTGTCGCAGCTTTTCTCAAAGCCAGACGTGTGTAAGACGCAGTGCATAACAGACGTGCGTGGTCGTGAGAAGCTGCATCGGACGACCAATCAAATCAGCTACCATCGGAGAGAAGAAGAAAAACGTTGGTGGAGGTGGTGGCGGTGAGAAGTTCAAAAAGCCAAAGGCTAAGAAACGCAGTCACTGAAAAGGCGGTAGTAACTGCCACTAAAATGCCACCAAAACAACGAAGGCTGCAAAGCGTACTCATTCGGTGTGAGCTGCGAAAGGGGAAAGATCGTATGGATGTACGCAGTAAAAACAATCGTCGGCAAGGTTTGAATTGTTTTAAAAGATTCCCGTCTTGTATCAACATAGTTATCTACAAACCGTCCTTATTAGGACGAATACAAAATGGAAAAAGAATTTAATTAGAAAGTTTCTTTTATTAACTGGTATTAAGTTTGCGCTTGGTAATTCTGTACTTTTACCAGTGAATTTTAAGAAAATGTTTATCTACTTTACAAACCCGAAGGTTTTTGCAAATCCTTCCAAGAAAATCAGTGAATGTGCCAACTCTGCCACTAAGCGAAAGCTACACCAAAACGAATGATGAAAATATTTTCATTTATCGAACAAAAGGACGTCCTTCCATCTGCATTGTAAAGTCAATAAATAGGAACAGCTTGATGAAAAGTGTGCTCATTCGGTGTGAGCTGCGAAAGGGGAAAGATCGTACGGATGTACGCAGTAAAAACAATCGTCTGCAAGGTTTGAATTGTTTTAAAAGATTCCCGTCTTGTATCAACATAGTTATCCACAAACCGTCCTTATTAGAACGAAGGCAAAATGGAAAAAGAATTTAATTAGAAAGTTTCTTTTATTAACTAGTATTAAGTTTGCGCTTGGTAATTCTGTACTTTTACCAGTGAATCATAAGAAAATGTTTTTCCAATCTACAAACCCGAAGGTTTTTGCAAATCCTTCCAAGAAAATCAGTGAATGTGGCAACTCTGCCACTAAGCGAAAGCTACCCCAAAACGAATGATGAAAATACTTTCATTTATCGAACAAAAGGACGTCCTTCCATCTGCATTGTAAAGTCAATAAATAGGAACAGCTTGATGAAAAGTGTGCTCATTCGGTGTGAGCTGCGAAAGGGGAAAGATCGTATGGATGTACGCCGTAGAAAAAAACAATCGTCTGCAAGGTTTGAATTGTTTTAAAAGATTCCCGTCTTGTATCAACATAGTTATCCACAAACCGTCCTTATTAGGACGAAGGCAAAATGGAAAAAGAATTGAATTAGAAAGTTTCTTTTATTAACTAGTATTAAGTTTGCGCTTGGTAATTCTGCACTTTTACCAGTGAATCATAAGAAAATGTTTTTACAATCTACAAACCCGAAGGTTTTTGCAAATCCTTCCAAGAAAATCAGTGAATGTGCCAACTCTGCCACTAAGCAAAGCTACACCAAAACGAATGATGAAAATATTTTCATTAATCGAACAAAAGAACGTCCTTCCATCTGCATTGTAAAGTCAATAAATAGGAACAGCTTGATGAAAAGTGTACTCATTCGGCGTGAGCTGCGAAAGGGGAAAGATCGTATGGATGTACGCAGTAAAAACAATCGTCTGCAAGGTTTGAATTGTTTTAAAAGATTCCCGTCTTGTATCAACATAGTTATCCACAAACCGTCCTTATTAGGACGAAGGCAAAATGGAAAAAGAATTTAATTAGAAAGTTTCTTTTATTAACTAGTATTAAGTTTGCGCTTGGTAATTCTGTACTTTTACCAGTGAATCAGAAAATGTTTTTCTAATCTACAAACCCGAAGGTTTTTGCAAATCCTTCGAAGAAAATCAGTGAGTGTGGCAACTCTGCCACTAAGCGAAAGCTACACCAAAACGAATGATGAAAATATTTTCGTTTATCGAACAAATGGACGTCCTTCCATCTGCATTGTAAAGTCAATAAATAGGAACACCATGATGAAAACCGTGCTCATTCAGTGTGAGCTGCGAAAGGGGAAAGATCGTACGGATGTACGCAATAAAAACAATCGTCGGCAAGGTTTGAATTGTTTTAAAAGATTCCCGTCTTGTATCAACATAGTTATCCACAAACCGTCCTTATTAGGACGAAGCCAAAATGGAAAAAGAATTTAATTAGAAAGTTTCTTTTATTAACTAGTATTAAGTTTGCGCTTGGTAATTCTGTACGTTTACCAGTGAATCATAAGAAAATGTTTTTCCAATCTACAAACCCGAAGGTTTTTGCAAATCCTTCCAAGAAAATCAGTGAATGTGGCAACTCTGCCACTAAGCGAAAGCTACACCAAAACGAATGATGAAAATATTTTCATTTATCGAACAAAAGGACGTCCTTCCATCTGCATTGTAAAGTCAATAAATAGGAACAGCTTGATGAAAAGTGTGCTCATTCGGCGTGAGCTGCGAAAGGGGAAAGATCGTATGGATGTACGCAGTAAAAACAATCGTCTGCAAGGTTTGAATTGTTTTAAAAGATTCCCGTCTTGTATCAACATAGTTATCCACAAACCGTCCTTATTAGGACGAAGGCAAAATGGAAAAAGAATTCAATTAGAAAGTTTCTTTTATTAACTAGTATTAAGTTTGCGCTTGGTAATTCTGTACTTTTACCAGTGAATCAGAAAATGTTTTTCTAATCTACAAACCCGAAGGTTTTTGCAAATCCTTCGAAGAAAATCAGTGAGTGTGGCAACTCTGCCACTAAGCGAAAGCTACACCAAAACGAATGATGAAAATATTTTCATTTATCGAACAAAAGGACGTCCTTCCATCTGCATTGTAAAGTCAATAAATAGGAACACCATGATGAAAACCGTGCTCATTCGGTGTGAGCTGCGAAAGGGGAAAGATCGTATGGATGTACGCAGTAGAAAAAAACAATCGTCGGCAAGGTTTGAATTGTTTTAAAAGATTCCCGTCTTGTATCAACATAGTTATCCACAAACCGTCCTTATTAGGACGAAGGCAAAATGGAAAAAGAATTCAATTAGAAAGTTTCTTTTATTAACTAGTATTAAGTTTGCGCTTGGTAATTCTGTACTTTTACCAGTGAATCAGAAAATGTTTTTCTAATCTACAAACCCGAAGGTTTTTGCAAATTCTTCCAAGAAAATCAGTGAATGTGGCAACTCTACCACTAAGCGAAAGCTACACCAAAACGAATGATGAAAATATTTTCATTTATCGAACAAAAGGACGTCCTTCCATCTGCATTGTAAAGTCAATAAATAGGAACACCATGATGAAAACCGTGCTCATTCGGTGTGAGCTGCGAAAGGGGAAAGATCGTATGGATGTACGCAGTAAAAACAATTGGCGATTCTACGTTGAAACCGCTCACAGATAGCGCTGGAAGCAAAGTGTTGCTGATTTGATTCTGTTCTGTCATAGTGCATATATTTTCTGTAAACATTGGTAAAAAAAACTTTTAAACACCAAATCACCGACCAATTTGTTGATAATTGTTAATGATGTAAGATGATGAGTAAACATCTTGCGAAAAGGTTGTAAAACATAGTGGTTTCTAATATTATTCGCAGAGCTATATGTGTGCTGTTCCAAAATGTAATTTGTTGAGCATCGTAGCCGCCGCAACATCATTTCCAGTTCCTCCTAAGTTAAGCTAAACCTTCATGAGATGGTGTAAATTCATGCAACTCTCCGGATCACGCGAGGAAAGAATATATCTGGTTAATAGGAAAGTGTCAGCTTTGTATCATACACAGCCGATCCTTCTCTCTGATAGTCTTCACTGAATCTCCTACGTAGTCCAAAATATGAAGGGGTTTGACATTGGTACTGATTGGGTCTCGGTTTCAAGTTGGAACTTTATTTATGGAACGATTTTTGATAACCACAATAATACCCCGTATACATTTCGAAGAAATGTATGAGTCAAATAGTTGCAAATGGCTGTAATTTCAGAATAATTGCAAATAAAACTAAATTTCTTACTCGTTTCATTCATATTTTGGCAGTGGTAAGCTTTTTCCGAGAAGAAAATGAAGTTTTTGTTGTAAGCTACGACTCACTTGCGGGTGAAAAAAAGCAAACTGTATCACTTTACCAGTTCATGTGCTGAATCATAGGTGTCGCATGACTAATTTTGGTTTTGCCGCAAATCGCCAATCGTCGGCAAGGTTTGAATTGTTTTAAAAGATTCCCGTCTTGTATCAACATAGTTATCTACAAACCGTCCTTATTAGGACGAATGCAAAATGGAAAAAGAATTTAATTAGAAAGTTTCTTCTATTAACTAGTATTAAGTTTGCGCTTGGTAATTCTGTACTTTTACCAGTGAATCATAAGAAAATGTTTTTCCAATCTACAAACCCGAAGATTTTTGCAAATCCTTCCAAGAAAATCAGTGAATGTGGCAACTCTGCCACTAAGCGAAAGCTACACCAAAATGAATGATGAAAATATTTTCATTTATCGAACAAAAGGACGTCCTTCCATCTGCATTGTAAAGTCAATAAATAGGAACACCATGATGAAAACCGTGCTCATTCAGTGTGAGCTGCGAAAGGGGAAAGATCGTATGGATGTACGCAGTAAAGACAATCGTCGGCAAGGTTTGAATTGTTTTAAAAGATTTCCGTCTTGTATCAACATAGTTATCCACAAACCGTCCTTATTAGGACGAATGCAAAATGGAAAAAGGTGGGTTGGTAATGTATATGACATAACAGGGGTGTCGTGACCACAATTCGAAGTTATTTCAAATCTTGCAAAGCATAAATTGACATAATTTCAATGATTGTTCCTTTATGAATGAAATGACAAATTTTCAGGTCAACGCGGCAATAACTTTGCAATTTATAGAACAATTTTATATTTTTAGTTATCATATATTAACTGTCATCTCTTCCAAACAACTTAACCCTCTGCTGCCAACCACGTGGTTTTTCAGGGTTAAGGAGAATCATTGTAAAATGTCCAATAAATGATTTTATGTTGTTACCTCCACTAAAACCACTTCAGAACACTCCCACCTGTCATACATGTACATTGTCTGCATGTTGAAATCATTATATGAAATTATTGACCTGTATTCAACGCGGAGAACTCGGTAATAAAATTGTTTTGCTGAATATACTAACGAACGGGATCCCCAGGAAAATTTCGCTGAGCCCGGTGAATCGAACTTAATGCGCAAAATTTAGCCATTTGAAAGAGATACAAGCAGAATTTTAAGAATATGAGCATCGCGGTTATGTCCCGGACATTACCCGCCCCTAGTTTTTCGCTAAGCGTGTTCATTTCTGTACGGAAAAGATTCCGATGGTTGTTTCGAGAGATTTTAACATTGATATTTCAAAGCAAGAAAATTGTTCATTTCATGAATGAATGTCTCAACGAGCTTAGAATCCAGCGCATCCCCTATCAACGCAGACGCCAACAACAAAGGTTCTTTTCAGAACCACCATAATTATTATAAAGAATAACTTGAAACATTCCCACATATTTCATTGAGTATCATTCGATTTGAATTACAATTCAAACGAGTAGTCACGACACTCCGGTTATGTCCTAGACATTACCCACCCATCTTTTTTCTTTATAATAAACTGAAGCTGTTAAAATATTCTTCCCGTCCCTTGATGTAGTCTGATAACTATTTCTGATTATGATGAACTTTTTATTTTTGCATATTTCCATCTTCATGATAAGGAAAACATGCTCAAGAAAGGATTTACTCGAATTCAGTCTTATTCGTCTGCTAGAGCCCATCAAACATATGTTCATATTTGGCTGATTGGCATATGACACTCGGCCACCCGGATTAGATTGACGAATTTTAGAGTGAATGAGAAAGGCAAAAACATTTTTAGCAAATGTTGAAAGTTATGCATTTTTTTTTGGTGAGCAGTTCTATGTTTCATAGACATTAAATCAATTTTAACTTCGCTTCCCGATCAGAACATCATAACAGAAAACTATCAAATTTATATCTCATGTTGATATTTATTACTCTCTGTATTATCTTTATGATATACCGATCAGGAATGCAAGAAAACTTATATCAAGATTATATCTTCTGGTGCTATCATTGGATTAATAATATATTATTAATGTACGCAGACAACGATGATGTTACAGTAAGTTATATATTCTTTCACAATTTTCTTTGAACGCTAACGGTTACACAAATGGCAGTCTATTTGCTTATACACTGAAGTCTCTTTTTATACGTTGCAATTCAACTTTTTAAAGCGAATTTTCGAAGTTTTTGATTTTTTTTATTTGGATTTTCAAAATTCCGCGTTTTGGGTATAGACAATTTTTAGATGCAGGTCGGAGAACTTGTCAGTGAGGTGTTTGATTGACTTACTTGGTTGCAGTTGGATTAAGAGATGACAATGCCTATTTTCTGCGACACTCATCTGACAAACAACTTCGAGTAGGAGACGTATGATTTAAATGTTAAAGCCATTATCATAAAAAGCTTTAGAATCGTGAAGTTATCAAAGAGCTTTTCTAAAGATTATAATTTTCCTATAAAACTTATTTCAAAGGATATGCAGGAAGTATCAAGCAGTTCAGACGAAATAAAGAAGCGCGATATGAAATCAAATAGCATTTTAAAACTAGTTTTTATAGCTAAGTCAAATGAGTATATAATTAATTTTCCTCTAAGCTTTGCTGTATATTGCGAAAACAAATTTTCAGGTCACAAAAAACTATCTGATATATTATACTGATCTCCAAAATTTTCTCCACATAAAAAGTGTTTGAGTTTACTTAAGTATTATATCTTTTCATTCCCGGTAAAATAAGTTTGATATTCAATGGTTCAACTGTCAAGTGATTTGATCTGTTCATCTATCTGTTATATTCGCAGTTGATAGATATAACTTCTGTGAACGATTTGCATTTCTAGCAATTTATTAGGTGCGAGATAATTGTACTGGTTTGTTTAGTCTTCCCCATATCAACAATGCCAATAACAAATCCCCAAAAGAGACTTATTTTGAAACCTCAAAACTCATTTGTTGCTTTAAATCTATGCGGAATCTTGAATAAGATTTATCATATTCTCCGTAAAATAATGTACGTAAAATATTCGCTTAATGTTACCATATCGCATCGACATTATTTCTAAAAACAATGTAAAACACGGCAACGTACAAGAGTAGCGGCAAAGCGCACTATTTAGAATCTAAAAATAGCCCCTCTTTCCTGATCTGAAAAGATATTATAAAGCTATTCAGTCTATCGTCATATAGGCAGCTGTATTAGTGAGTAAAACTGAATAAAAACAAAGCGTATGACACCAGGAAAACAAACAGCACTTAGGCTTTGGCAAAGTTCAATGTGTGCGTTCTGGAAACGTCTTCTGCATCTATAATCGTTTTGCCCTTGACGGATGCGTGGAATATTATGCTAACATTAAACATCAGTCGAAAACAACGTCGTTGGTTCATGCAGACAACTTCCCCATCAAACTCAAAATACCCAGGTTCAAAGCGGCAATTTCGACAAACAATAATTTGCGTGTCATATATTTACAATAACAATCACCCAGCAGGTATGCAATCATTTGGCAATGCTATAAAAGCTTTTGCTGCATGAAGCTTTTTGCTCCAAAGCAAAAAGCGCCCTAATGTATGCTTTATTTTTCTCATATTCTATTTTTAGACGTGCACGCTAAAATCGTTGATATTATACAATAAGTAATACAAGCTATGTTGGGGTGTATTATGCTATCTCAAGTTGTTATGATCGTGTTATATTGCTATCAACGTTTGTTATAAATGTGATATTCGTAGAGAATTTTTTGTTAGAATTTTTGTTATTTTAACACCTAACGGTTTCTACTTTATAACAAAATTTGATAGGAAATTTTTCGTAACAAAATATCAGCATGAGTTATAATTGTGTTATTTCCTCCTGGTCGGGTTCCTATTAAATAAAAACCCTTATTACAGTACATCTCTACAAAAACGAGCTCAATTTGAAAATAAATCTAAGGATTATGATTGATTACAGAACTCTGGAATTTTCTATTGGAATGTTTTCAGGCAGGAATTTGATATTGATGCAATTAGACAACTGTGAAATCAAGACCAATAGATCAGTTACATATCAGGACCCCATTCCGACAATTTATCAAAAGTCCTCATGATGTTTACAACAACAGGTTATCAATCTACGGATCAGATAATTGTTACTGTAATATTGAATTAAATCAGTGTGCATCAATAAATTTTCAACTTCAATCCTATTTTTTTTTGGGTGTGGTGGGGGGGGGGGGTTGTATGGTGTAAACCCCAAAACCTTCTCTTGGCTACGCCGTTGCTTGGAGTTATTTATTTCGCTTTTCATTTTCCGATATGTTTCTGATCGATCCGATGGTCATAAGTTAGAAAAATTGCAGTCAGAAGGTCCGCACAAATGAACATTTTTGCACTGATAAGTTATCAAGTTCCATCCAGATTACTTGGAAGTGTTCGGTGATTATTTCTAGCGGTTGTAGAGAAATGAAAAAAGGAAATACAAAATTCGTTTTATCGAAATAATGTTTGGCTTATTTCAATGGATTATTACTATATTGAACAATAAATAGGCGACAAAGAGTAATTCACAAAAAACAAGCAATAACTTTTAAAGTATTCATAATAGATATTTGAAGTCTTCAGTAAAATTATTCGCAAAAGTAAGAGCTACAAATTTGCTGAAGGCATCATTTCGATATAATCACTTCCAAGAAAATTTGTGAAAATATCTCACTCATAGGGGGATTAATCAGCAAAAGCACAATACCAAAAGAAAGGGCATATTGCTTCCATTAAATTCTCCGAAGATACTATTGACCTAAAATAAGCCGTCTTGGCGTTAATAATAGATTACATGTTTTTGGTCATATTTCTGGCAATGGGAAATGATAAAAATCTTTCGTCCGCATTTAATGTTAAATATCTCTTTTGATAATAGTCAGATTTCAACAATCTATATTGTCAATTTCGGCCGATAATTCGAAAAAACTGAAAAATGCCATTTTTACGCATTCAAACATTCATATCTTGGAAACTAAACATCAGAATCAAAAACAAATTAATAGCATTCTTACTGTTTTTTAGTTCATTCATTAAAAATTGGTTTGGATAAGATCGGTTTAGCCATTGCTGAGAAACACGAATGAGAATTTGTCCGTTACATACACACACAGAGACACACACAGACATTGTCCCAAATCGTCGAGCTGAGTCGATTGGTATATAAAACTCGGCCCTCCGGGCCTCGGAAAAAATCTTGAAAGTTTGAGCGAATTCTATACATTTCTTTTATAAGAAATGTAAAAAGGGGATCAAGTCTCCTCAGTCTCCTCTACTATCTCGATAGTATATTGTGATAAACTTTATCGTTGCGCAGTCCCTTTATGATGTACTTCAACATCGCCGACGTACTAAAATCCCTTTTCGTCGCAATGACATCCACTCTGTAAACAAAAGACTCGTACGATTCGTCTCTTTCGATTTTAACTTGTTCCAGCTGTCTGTGGATATCTGCCTCATCGTAGGTTTCCGAAAATGCAATAATGATCTGATCCTTAAATTGAGGCCAAGTAAATATGTACTCCTCCTGTCGCCTGTACCAGTTAGCAGCTGCACCGCCTAGTCTGGTGGAACTGTACAATAAACACATTTGTTCGGTCCAGCCGTATAATACACGAAAATGATCGATTCTACGGAGCCACTTCATGACTCCATCGCCTTCCGCGAACTCTAGAATCAACCTTCCAACATAGTATGGATGGGGTGTTAAACTGGGTATAACAGCCGAGTTTTGTACGTCAGTTCCAACGGCTTTATCAATTTTCATCTCGCTTTGTTCCGCTAAATCATGTGTTTCCGTTTCAGCAACGAAAAATAATCCATCCGATTTCTCATCCTGACGGTCCATGGCCATGTTTCTCGTGATCGGCATAGTTACGGAATAATTGCTTTCCAAATCCGTCGGAAAACCGTTTATTCAAAAAGCGCTGAAGGCTTCCGTCGCTTTCGATGTGATCCCCCTTCTGATCTGAAGACGGCCTTCGGCAAGACAATTACAAGTTTATTTTTCGCGTCAAATTTTTATTCGCGCTTATCTCCTCGTGGTTACTTATTGATGCCCCGTTACGTACGCAGTGTAGGAACTACCTAGGTTGTTCTATAAGAGGTGTGCTCTATTTTACGCCAAAGTTATTAACTGGTAGGTGAGATCAACGTTACCTAGGTTGTTCTATAAAAGGTGTGCTCTATTTTAGTTCAAGATAACTAACGGGTAGGTGATCATCTTTTCTTCTCATTCACTGAAGTTTACACTGACATGAAGTGACCGCGCGTTTCCAACGTAAGAAAAGTGTTGTACTATAAGCTGATCCGTAGGATCTTGTTTTCGCCCTTCAGAACCACCACACGAACGTTAAGGTTCTATCCGGTCAGTCGAGTGGGATCAGTGTGGTTACCGTTTTTTTTTTCCTGTATAGTGACGACGTCCGACGCGAGTGCACAAGAACGGTCAGTGTTTGGCAAGTAGTGACGCCATTGTAGAAGCCCGTGCCCAAGTACCGGAGGGTAGGCTCTACTAGACCGAAAAAGTTGAATGTCCCACTCAACTTAGTGTTAGACACTCGTGTTTTAAAAGAGCGCATTGTACCACTCCCCGGGCCTCGTAGTGAAACGCAGGCCTCCGCTACGAATATACCGAGTTGCCGCTTCATCTGGAGTCCCCCCACAGTGGTCAGAAACGCCAAAAACGTGAACTTAATTCACTAGAGGCCAAACCGTCGAATATATTCACAGGATGTCTTTGGCGGAATTGTTCGTATGAATCCCCACAATCTGATAACAATTGAAATTAGGCATAGCTTACTACGATCGAACTAAAAAAATTAACTTTTTATACTGATGAGATAGAAAGTTGGTGTCTTCGACAAAGTTTTAAGAATGCTCATAGTGAAGAATTTTGTTGACGAACTTGAGCTTGTAGGAGTAAAGGTTATCGATTTGTAAGGCGTTTTCTATGGCAACCCCCTTAAATCTAGTTTTTTTTTTAATATAACTTTTTTCATTGTGACTTTTCGTGCAAACTATGTTCTAGACAAATGTGTAGGTATCAAAACTACATAACATTGTCGAAGACTGTATGTAAAAATACTCATTCGTTTCACAGTTATTGAAGATTTTTACATTTTTTTACACCAATTTCAACTACGTATAAGAAAGAAAGGTGCAAACCAAAATTCACGAACAGGCACTTTTTTTACTCTCTAAACTATGCGCAGTAAAGCTAAGAAGGTTTGGTGCGTGGCACTCTAGAACACTATGAATAGGGTAAGCTTACTTTATCATGTTTTTTTACTTTTTCCATACAAAAATCAGCAAAAAATTTTTTTTTGATTCATCGTCATCGAATGCGGGGTGGGATACGAGGAGGCGCGGAGGGTATGTGTTGGAAAGCGGACAGGGCAATGATAAAATCCACCGCCAAAACGTAATACGGTCTCTAATAGTTCATCGGCCCGGAGGAGTGAAGACCAGCAGTAGCGATTGTCACCGACATGAAGTTACCGCGCGTTTCCAACGTAAGAAAAGTGTTGTAATATAAGCTGATCCGTAGGATCTTGTTTTCGCCGTTCAGAACCACCACACGAACGTTAAGGTTCTATCCGGTCAGTCGAGTGGGATCAGTGTGGTTACCGGTTTTTTCTGTATAGTGACGACGTCTGACGCGACTGCACAAGAACGGTCAGTGTTTGGCAAGTAGTGACGCCATTGTAGAAGCCCGTACCCAAGTACCGGAGGGTAGGCTCTACTAGACCGAAAAAGTTGAATATCCCACTCGACTTAGTGTTAGACACTTGTGTTTTAAAAGAGCGCATTGTACCACTCCCCGGGTCCCGTAGTGAAACGCAGGCCTCCGCTACGAATAGGCCGAGTTGCTGCTTCATCTGGAGTCCACCGTTCCTGCACCACCATCGAGGCCCATCCCGCATCCAGCCAGTAGAAAGTCGACCAACGTCATCACGGCCGCAAAGATGTTACCAGAAGAAGATTTCGTCGAATAAAAGCGCAAGTAATAAATTTTGGTTGTTTTTTAGCCCTTCTAGCACCTGTCGTGAAATCAAAAAATATAGTATTATTAAATAAAAAGCGTATGGTCTGAATATTCAAGCTGTGTCGTCTATTTTGTTTTTAATGTAGTCCTTTTTGGTACTTGTTTCTACCGAAAATTAATTACGATTCGCTCAGTGACCATAGTGTGGGAAGAAAGTCCTCCCATTGTGAATTTCTCCTGGAGACAACCGTGAAACGACGCTAATAGCTGGTGATTACAGTGTGGCCCCACCACCACAAGTAGAACGTTTCAAAACCGATACGTAACAACTCGTCGTATGTGTCGAGTGCATGCAACCCAAAGCAATACGCAAACAATAATATTGGATTCGCTCTAGATTGATGAAATGTATGTTCGCAGCGGAGCGGAAACAGAAACTCCCGTACTCCATCACCGACAATATCGTTGTTTGGTATAGCATGATCAGGTCTCCTGGGTGGGCACCCCACCATGTTCCGGTTATTGTACGGAGAAAGTTGATCCTTTGTTGGCACTTCTGTTTCTGATACCTAATGTGACATCCCCAGGTTACTTTATAGTCGAACCAGACCCCGAGATATTTGAAAGTTGAAACCTGAGCAATAGTTTAACTCATTAATTGAAGCTGTAGTTGCGCTGGTTCACGCTTCCTTGAAAATACGACTAGCTCAGTTTTCTCCGTGGAGAACTCGATACCAAGCTGGAGGGCCCAAGCAGACAAGTTGTCCAAGGTATCTTGCAATGGTCCTTGCAGATCGACGGCTTTGGGTCCTGTAATAGCGACAACACCGTCATTTGCAAGCTGCCTTAGCGTGCAGAAATTGACAAGAAATTCGTCAATGTCATTCACGTAAAAGTTATAGAGCCCCTACTAAACATGGGCCTTCCCCTTGCTGGGGAAGGCCCATGTAGCTAATTCTTGATGTCGATAAATCACCATGCAAAAAATGCATATGTTTTTCAGACAGCAAATTTAGCAAAAAGTTGTTTAGAGTCGGTGAAAGACCATGCTGGTGCAACTTCTCAGAAAGAATTTTGATAGAAACTGAATCAAAAGCCCACTTTAGGATAACCAACCTAATTTGGACCCCTACATATTTTGGACCCTGTTAATGTATTTGCCTCCTACGCTGCCAAGTTTCTCTGAATTTGTTTGGTTTGATGCAGCAATTACATTTCTTGGGTTGTCTATTAACAGGGTGGCGATTCCTGGAAAAAACCTGGAAAATCAGGGAATTTCGGGGAATTCTATTTGACCTGGAAAAACCTGGAATTTTCAGGGAATTTGTATTCAAATCAGGGAAAAATTTCGACCTGGTTTTAATATTTTTTTTAAATGCGACTGGAAAATATTGGCTCAAATATTCGGTTGAACGCACTTACTCCCCTCAACACATTTTATACTAGGGAGAATAACAATATTCGATCCATCTCATAATTACAACTTCTCACAACAATAGTTATATGGGTCATCCCCCGTCAGATTTACAACCAAAATTTGACTTCCTTGCAATTTTTTTTCTTGCATTCTTTAGCTTAAAATAATTAACACGAATTTTTTGTTTTGGCTGAATATCATACTTTTTTCAAGTTATTAGATTTGTAACTTTTGAAGTTTATAAAATTGAACATTTTTCAATCACTGATAACTGCATGGAAAAAAATATTATTTACAAAAAGTAGTTTTTGCATGAGCTTACCGAAAAAAACATGAACATTTTTTTGTTATATAGCTTATGAAATCTGCAATTATTATAAACAAATTGATTTTTTTTAAAAGTTGGGTCAATTTTAAATATTAAGAATCATGTTTAATCTTTTTTTTGTGAAAAAATATGGAGTGGATATCAAAATACTATGCGAGATATTACAGTTATAAACTGAAAACAAGCCAATTTTACACTAAACGACCAGTGACAGACCTGTTATAATTGTATTGTCTCGTGAAGTACTTGGAGATCCATTCCGAAATTTTTACCTAAACTTCGCAATATAATTATAAATAATTTCAAAAAATAATAAAATGTTTTTGGTTCAACTTAAAAGAAATTTGCTTTTAGTATTTGCAGAATACATAAGTTACATAGCAAAAACAAATATGCATTGCAAAAACAATTTCGGTGAGCTCATGCTAAAAGGCAACTTTTATTATTTAATATTTTTTCTACAAATTGAATATATCTGACATTACAGAAAAATCTGCAAATGTAGTAACCCTGCCAACAAATTTGATATACCTACATTCGCCTCAAACATTGAACCCAAGCGAACAAAGCAAAATGAGTCAACGCTGATGATGGGTAGAGCGAAAGAGACAACTAGTATCACGACACTATGTTAGCCGTGTTTGCAAATGGAGCTCGAATGTACAAGCGATTTTTTGTAGGAATAACTGTATTCGAGATTGTACATAAAAGTGTGCTGGAAACGAGCACAACACAAAAGAAATCATAGCACTAGATAGCGTATCTTCACAAGCAGTGTAACGGACTTCTCATTCAGCTACACTGGCTGTGAAAACACACAGCGCAGTGATCTGCTCCGCCTTCCGTTCAACAGGCAACTGAGCTTGTCCGGCCAAATTCGTTCTTTAAATAGTCGATGATAACGTTATTCATAGAAGCGTAGCGCGCTAGGTACACAAATCTGTCGTACCGGGCTTGGGAAGCGCTATCTTATGTGTGTAATTGCGCGATATTTTGACAAGGTTGTATATTATTTAAATTTTTAATGCCATGATATCAAAAATCTTTGGATTTATCTATTGGAATCCATTCTTAAAAGTATTTCGGGGCGATTCGCGCATAAAATTTGAAAATTTATCGAGAGATGGCTGAATTATTTGCGTTCAAAATTGGACCACTTTTCGTTACATACAAGTTTTGGAGAATTTGCAAAGTGCACCCCCATATCGAAAACAAAGACGTAGTCCTACGTCAAAAAATTGCCGATTCTTGAAATAAATCTTCATGACCGTATAACAGTATATCGCATCGTAGCTGATCTCTTGTTTTGCGGCAGCTTATTTTTTGCTTATATAACCAATTTTGGGGTTTGTAATCAACTAATTCTCAACGGCGTAAACTTGTTTTATTCAAGTTCTTTCATGTACTAGCCATCGAGTTAATTCTAAGCGCTACTCAATTCCACTCGTGTTCAGTGCTAGTCCATAGCGGCATTAGGTAACGCACAGCTTTCATACTTCTTATTCGCGCACGTTGGCTGCCCCTATTTTTTGTCTGCAGCTGAAGTCATTTGTCTGCTCCGCTCACTGACAGACAGAATTATTAAGAAAGTAAATAAAGTGTCACAACCGCTCCGGGATCAAATTATCAGATAGTCCCATGACGATTGTTAACAATCTCTGTGGCAAACCCAAGAATTTTGACATCCATATTGCTAGGGTTCTTTGAAATTTACAAATAGTATTTCAAAGCTGGGACACACTTCCAGGACCGGGTGTCCGGAAACAAGATCTCATACGATTCCTTATAGCAGGTTTAAAAAAGTAGCTGACTTCCTGATTCCAAACCACCTACAAATATTTGAATAAGTTTAAAATTATAATAGTAATGACCATTACCCTGTCAGTCTGCTATGCGGTAGAAACGACCAAAACGTTCGCTCAGGTCTACATCTTCAATTTTATCTCACTAAAATTTATGCCTAGTGATGTACTATGATGTCACCAAGTTTCAGGTTCTAGTTATGGACAGTAATTTTAATTGAAATTTGGAAAGGTACTCGCGTACTATGTCGCTATCTAACGGTTAAACACTCAACTCCGCTTAATAATTCAACGTTTTCAATATGGCTTTCCGTGTATAATAGAACTGTATGAAGATGACTTTCGCAAACTTCAGTTTCAATATCATCTTCCGCTAACATACGGGCGGATAAGACAATATTTAAAATCAACAAATAGTGTATTTAACCGAAGTTTGCCTCCCTTTTGCTGCGAAGCTTAACTCATCTCACAATAAACAGACAAACGATCATCGCAAAAATAAAATCGGCAGTGTATTATCACTCACCATAGATCGTGGCGACTGTTACGTATGCTTAACTTATAGCACTAGCTTGAGCAGAGATAGAATATACACTAGTGTATGCTTTGTATGCTGCTATTGCCAGATTGCATTAAAAATCGTTTTATTTATTTATTTGTTTGTATTTATTATATTGTTACTATGTTACTATGTTGGACTTGGAAGATGGAATTTTCAACTGACCTTTTCACTGCCGTTCAACGCATAATTGTCTTATGTATAGAGGGAATCTCATAGAACATGGGACGAATACGATCTTAACGGCAGTTTAGAGGGTACTTAATTTCTGAATTGTTGGGAAAAATCATAAGCAGGCAAATGAGAGACTAAAAAACTGTTTATCTCAAATCACAAGTAAACTTACCAAAAACCGGTTTCTATAATTTGTTCGCAGACCTGTCTGTGTTTTCCTGTGATTATTCGACATTTTCTTGAATTATGCCCCTACTTTAAAGTTGTGAAAAGTGCTGGATGATTTTGTATCAACAACACAATCATTATTAACCTTCCGGAAGTCGCGCAAATGGCCCACTGAACGAGCAACCGCTGGTGCGCTCAGACGATTTCGCTAGATTTTCAGAGTAGCGTGCACTCAGTGCACTAGCGTGACTTCCGGAAGATTAAAAAGAAGAATCCAAATCTAACCAGAACATAAAAAGCGGATTATTACTGTACAGAAGTGGTTAAAACCGCTTCTGTAAACAATCTTCTTAGCACATATTCTGGGATACCTTCCTGTTGGTATGAAATTTTTACTGGTTCACTCACTGTTGCAGAAGACCTGCTTAACCAAATATTTCTTGAGAAATTTAGACTTCTCTATCGTTCAGAATTACTTTAATACTTCATTTCGTTACATACCATAAAGCATGGTTGAAGTCTTCTACGTCCAAGTTTTGTAATCGATTGCCACACAGGAAAAATTGGTAGAATATCCACGCTACAATTTTCGAAGAAGTGTTTAGCCTTCATATTCTGCCTATCACTAAAATTCGGAATAATCAATACCTTCAATGACTTCGTTCCTTAATGATGCTTCGAATTATACACAAACACATTTGACGTTTTTATTTTATTATTATTTTATTAGGGTACGAGCAGAATGTTTGTCTCACTATCGAATCCATTCCGTCGTTTCTTAAGATTGTTTTTTGCATTTCTTTTATATGTAGCTGATGGCAATCGAGTATTAGACGTTTTGGAAACGGTGTGAACAGAGCTTGCCGATTAGCCAAGCTTTTTAGAACTATTCCAATGAGATGTCTTTTGATTTCCGTTTGGACCGCACATATTATTTCTAATTTGCATTTCTTTCGACCCATTTTTGAAAGCGCATTTAACATGTATTTTTGGATAAAAAAGACATACGTCCATATTTGTAAAAAATTTCATTTTTGGTTGAATATATCAAGAGATCTATGTGTTTTTAGGTTTCCATATTTTGTCGCGAACAAACTTTACATTGCAAATTGACCTTAGAATGGGTTACGACCACCTTCAAGGGTGTTTGGAATATAATACAGTATGTTAAAACGGTGCCTACTTAACCCTCCGGAAGTCTCGCATGACACTGAATGAGCAGCCGCAGTTGCCCAAAGACAATTCGCTAGCTTTTCAGAGCAGCGTGCACTCAGTACACCAGCGCGACTGCCGGAAGGTTAACGGAAGATCCCAGACTCATCACCATTTCCACACAGACTAAAATATATAACACTATGAGGAAATTCATCCTAAAAATGTCAATCCGCTTATTTTTCCAGAACACTAGCTCCTCCTTTTATACACGGTCCCATATCTATCCTCAGCTTACTTGTGCATATGCCAGGGGCGGCCTTATCATAAATACGACCACAGCCCCAACCAAAAGTATATTCTAAATAACCGTTATATTAGGCGAAGCATTGTTTTCGAGTGTTATGTATGTTGGTCTGTGATTTCCATAAGCACCACGATGAGTATGCAATACTGTTATCCAAGATTCGTCACAATCAGGCCTTATGATCTAGAAAATATATTTTTATTTAAAATTGTAGAGGATGAAACTTGTTTAGATTTGGAAATAATTAAATTACATGGCAATTAAAAGACCAAATTGAAATGGAAGATACAAAAAGTTTAAAACTAACTAAAAATGCAAAAATGGTGTAAGCTCAAACGAAAGACATTGAAAAATGTGAATTTAATTTAACTCTGGAAAATTTATAAAAAGGTCTGGAAAAACCTGGAAAATAAGGGAATTTCATTTTCAGAAATGAGTCGACATTCTGATTAAGTTTCAATAACATTAGTTCATCTCTAATTGTTTAAAATCAAACAGAATCCATAGTTTTCAAAAATATCACCGAAAACGTTTCATGTTTCAACGATAGCCAAGAGGAACCGGTGGAAAGGAAACATGTTCAAATTGGATTTAAATGTACAATTATATTTTTTATCGATTTAATTAGTTTGTCTGACTTGGTATTATGCATGTTACATGTTTGAAAAGGTTTCTTCGTAATGTTTTATCTAAAAAATCTTAAATTAATGGTGTCCACAATATGTCTTAAAAAATTGATATCAACTTATTTTGGACACCCCTCGATTTTCTTTCTTGACAGCTATATGTTTATCGAGTTAGAATAATCAAAAAGTGAAAAATTTCGTAACGGTAGGTCGCCTGCTCTTTTTGATCAAATTATTTAAAAATGTTCAAACCAATGGATGTCGAAAATCAAACGATTGAGGAACATTTTATTGAAGACTATAATATGACCAAAGAGGAGACTTCTGAAATCCAGGTTGAAGAACATTAAATGTTCTTTTGTAGTTCGAATTTGTTGAATTCGACGAGCTATATGTTGACAAATCTAAGAGACATATCACAGCTAAATAATGATAATAAGAGTGGGCTTGCTGAATTCCTAGAATCTCCTGAAACACTCACACGAACAGGAACATTACGATTCATGCGACGTACTCCTGGAAAGCAAAGAAAGAGAAATAAAGAAAAACTGAGCATAGAAAGAATAACAAGAAACCACCCCGCAAACAAAAGAATTAAAAATTAATATTTAAATAGTACAAGAAGATTCATGACGAACTTTGAACCTTGATTTATCATCCGCTTGAGGATGTTACTCCATAATACTGCTACAGATGAATTGTTACACGAAATATAATTTTGTTAACTCTAATGCATAACATTTAATGCTACTTTGCTAAGTCTGCAGTAACCTAATTGTACCGAAAGTTTTTCTATTTCTCAAAATGATAGAACTATAAAAATACTTGATGCAGTCAGCCTTCCATAGAAAGATTAATATAATATTTTTGATTGGCAGTCACTGATTTGCTTATGTTCTTCTTTCATGCATTAAATATACTGCAAAGAGAACGAGTCAGTAGGTCAGTTTAGTAGAAAAAACAAAATATATTCAGTCACATTCAGTGTGTCCAAAATATGCTTGGAACACTGTCCAAATTAGTGTGGAAGGGTCCGAAATGTTAAAAATTCATGCTGTGAAAAAAAGTCATTTTCGAGTTTATGTCAATGTATAAAACATCCATTGACAGTTTTCTTTCAAGAACAGTAATTTTGGAGCAGACTTGTGCACGTAATGCATTAAAAACATAGGCAAGCAAATATTGTTTGACGTTCTTGTAATTTCGCTTCCTCTAGGGGTCCAAAATTGGTTGGTTACTATATCTAGGAAAACTGATGCCATCTTCTCTTTGCTAGCATAAGCCATTTGAATTTCTGTTGAGAACAACGCAAGACAATCGTTCGTCCCTTTGCCTTTGCGGAAACCAAATTATGTATCTGACAGTAAGCCATTTGCTTTCGACAATTGTGTCGAGGTGAAACAAGATCATTTTCTCGAACAACTTTCGGATACAGGGGTGGCGTTACGCATCTCGATTCGATCAAAATTCTATCGACTCGACCTTGTTTAGCATTATGTATTTCGAACCGAGCTCGAAAGTAAATTTTCGTTCGAGTTTGCTCAAAAAAGTACTAGATTATCGAGAAGTGTTGGCATTATGGAACCATAACAATCGAACTCGAAAGCGACTCGAGTCGAACGTATTTGCTCGATAGTTTTATTGCTGTCGACTGTCGTTCGAGATTATGATTTGTGTTTGTATTTCGGAATACTTAGAGGATATAAAATTACCAAAAGGTGTAAAAAGCTCCCACGTACTTTGAGTTACTTTATGTTATATCTATTTTCGCCATCAGGTACATACTTTTTTGGAAAAAGTAATACTAAATATTGATAATAAATTATCTTACACCAAGTAATAATAAAAAAGTGTTAAAACAAATCGATGGAGCAAAGTGAAGACACCTTGACTTGTTTAATCGCTATTTGATAGATGTATAGAACCACAATCATTCTTGATTTCAATGTGGTGATTTAAACAATTTTATATTCGAATTGATGCATTTGTTCCCGACTATACCTCAATTGTTTTCAATATCACAATATAGCCTTGAATTCAATGTCATAATGTACGTTTTATACACCAACAGAATTAGGTGTTATATCGCCATTTGTATTAAATGCATGAAAATACAGAATATTATCTTATTTAGCAAAGAAATTTGAATCAAATTGAATTACTAGCAAATTTGAATGCATCAACCGATTGAAAATTATGCCATCTACAATTTCTGGAAACACTTCATTTTGATTGTGTTCTTCCTATCTCTAGTTGTGTGCTAAAACAGAATAATTAACTAAAAAGTACACGGACAACCCCGCAAACACGAAAACGCATTTTTGTCTAGACTATTTCAACTAAAAATAACTATTTTAACGAACTAGTTTTTAAATTTTTGCGTCATCAATTGCTGAAAAAAATTGTTGCTTTTGGAAGCTACAGGTTTCCTGAAAAAACCCTGAAAACCAAAATTTTAATGCAAAATTAGTCATTTTTATTGCTATGATTATTTTCCAAAATATATGAGAAAAGCTGTTTCGAAGTTGTGTTGTTTTAACCAATTATTTAGATATTAATATGTTATTTAATCTAAGAATAATTGTGAATAACTCATTCTGCAGATAATACATTCCATCGTGCGCCTGAGGTCCGAATAAGACACACTACCAGCTAGGCATTTTGATGTTTCGGTGCATCAACTTAAACAGCGAGATATATTAACCCTCAAAAAGGCAACCGGGTCTCAGAGGTCCGGCACGTTACAATTTTTAGTTACAAAAAAATGTGTATGCAGTATAAGCTTGGGCATGGAAATTTTGATAAGTAGCTTTGAAATCTATAACAAAAGTAAAGAATTGTGAAATTTTCATCTATGGAGTGATGCGCAGCTATGTTTGAATTTTTTACATGCACAAAAAGGCAAGCCGGGCCTGGCAGGCCCAGTGTGCATGCAATATTTACTAGGAATACCACGGGTTTTATACATTAATATTTATCTGAAAAAAACATTTTGATGAGTTCATCTTCATATTAGCAGGAATTTTTTTTCATGTTTTGATTGATTTTATCTTTTTATCTTTTCTTATAAGAAAAAAATCTTGAAAGTTTGAGCGAATACTATACATTTATTTTATAAGAAATGTAAAAATAGCATACGATAATGACGTGTGTCATATTTTTTGGGTAAATACTTTTATTTCACCCACTGTGGTCTACTTGACAATTATTTGGATACAACATAACCTAACTCTGTCGTTATTGTATATTTTTGTTGTCTATTCTTTGTGTTATAGTTGTCGTAATTATTCAAATTGTAAGATCTAAAAGCAACAAAAAATTGAAATGGCTATAAGACGATATGCCCATGTTTTCAATCGTCTCAAAGAATCTGAAATAATGGAAGAAATTCGAGCAAATTCAACAGCAGACGATTCCCAAACTGATTTGCAAAGCGAGGAAGAAGATGTGAATGATATTGCTTCCGACGATGAATCTGAATCAGAAAAATATGAATAAGTACTCCGATTATGCATCAGAAGAAATTATAGCAACCCAGAAACATTTATTGGTCGTGTTCAAACGAAATGGAGCTCAGAACCAATCGACAGTCGACGTAATCTTCCGAGTACTCACCTTTTGGAAAAAAAATTTGACCTGTTTACATCCATCGCCTTATACGCTGAAATCGGGATTTGCTGCGTGTTCGTACTCGTCATCCTGTAATTCCAGAACCGGAAGTCGGATCAATTAGAAATTCAACAGCAGCCAATGTGAATGCTGTACCTTTCATTTGAAACCAAGTTTGTAAAAATCGGTAAAGAATTCGCTGAGAAATAGGTATGACATTATCTTAGGAACTTGGTAAGATCCCCCGGGGCATCAAGAACCGCCATAGCTGGTCAATGTGGTCGAAGTGCCTTCGGTGGGTCATTAATGATCTAGACATGCAAAGCCAAATAATGTTGCACATATTTTAATATATATTGCATCATTTGGACATCATGGTGGTATCAGTTTCTATGGAAATTTGCTGTGTGATTGTACTCTTCAACACGTAACTCCAGAACCGAAAGTCGGATCAATAAAAAAAATCAATAGCGACCGATGGGAAGGCTGCACCTTTCATTTGAGACTAAATTTGTACAAATCGGTCCAGCCACCTCAGAGAAAAATCGATGAGATTGTGTACCACATACATACATCCATACATACACACACATACAGACATTTTACGATCTCGACGAACTGAGTCGAATGGCATAATAGATTTGGCCCTGCGGGTCTCGGTTAAAAAGTCGAAATTTCGACCGATTGCATAACCTTTCTATATGAGAACGGCAAAAAGGAGCTTGAATTTAGACGGGCCTGAGAGGCCCGGCTTGCCCTTTAATGTTAGGATTTTAGCTTGCCTTGACAAGGGTTAAAATTTTGTGGTAAGAAGTTTTCTTTTTTTTTTTATTTCGATTATAGAGGTTTTAACCTTAAGGTCATTCGCCTCTTCGGGTTAGAAAAATCTCTTATGAAAAATTTCTAACCCTATGTGCGGGGTCGGGACTTGAACCCAGGTGCGCTGCGTACAAGGCAATCGATTTACCAATACGCTACGCCCACCCCTGGTAAGAAGTTCAAGAATACAGTTATATCAAACTAAAATAATGCTCAAGCATTGAAAAATGTGGTGAGGGAGAGTGACGTGAACAAATTATTAACATGCTTTGGTCAATTTATTTACCACTATCACTATTTATGTTTTGTAAATTTGACGCTCATCGAAAAAAAACAAAACAAACTGCAATTTTGTTTACACTGAAAAAAATTCTTAGGAGGAATAAAAATTACCATACGATGAACAAAATCATTACTCGTTTTCTGCATTGAAGCATTTTCGTGCATTGTAAATAGTTCGTTTCGTTTAAAGGCATCTTGATGAACGAAAAGTTGAGTAGTTTTACATATTTAATGTACGGGTTATTCCATGTCAAAATTTACAACCACAATTTTAATTCCTACCAACATTTTTTATTGCATTTTTAGCACAAAATAATTTAAATCTTTTTTTTTGTTTTGGCTGAATACGATAGATTTTTTTCAAGTTATGAGTTTTAGAATTTTATGAATTGGACCATTTTTCAACCACTGATAACTCAGAAACTCTTAGTTGTTCGAAAAATTTATTAATAATAAAAAGTGCGTTTTCGAATGAGCTCACCAATAAAAATCTGATACAGTTTTTTTGTTATATATGTTATGAATTCTGCAAATGTTAGAAACATATCGAAAAAACAAGCTTAGCCTAATAAGTTTTTTATTCTATGAAAACATTTATTATTATATTGAGAACCTTATTACTTTACGAGATATTTCAATTAAAGCTGGCCAATAACATGGCGTTTAATGTAAAATTTCCCTTTTTAATGTTATAATTTAATATGTTAACATTTTGAGATCCACTGCAAAATTTTTACACAATATTTCTAACATGATTTTTATTATTTGAAGAAAAAATAAGCAAAAGATTTTATCCAACTTTTAAAAAAATTCTCATTTTTTCCGGCAAGCTCATGCGAAAATGCAACTTTTTATATTTAATAATTTAATCCGTGCATCAAATACTTTACGAGCTATCAGCGATTGAAAAATGTTCAATTTTTCTAACTTCAAAAGTCGAAAGCTCATACTTTGAAGAAAATATTATATTTAGCCATAACAAAAATACCTGTCAAATATTTTTAGCTAAAGAATGCATGAAAAAAATTTGGAATGAACTAAAATTTTATTTGTAAATCTGACGTTGATTGGCCCGTACGGTTCATAAAAGTTATCATCGATGTCTAAACTATTTTTCGTCAATGAAACGAAATGATTCGTTCTTTTATCAATTGTTTTATATAGTATAAATATTTTTGGAAAGGGTAAATTTATTTTTCGTACATAAAAGGAAAAAACCGTATTTCCGTATTACATCGGATCTTTTTGGATCTATGTTTGACAACATCGATTTTATTTCAAAGAGCTCGCCCCTATTGTGTACTAGAAAACATGCTATATTTGCGAAACTTATCCAAATATATTTCGATAACAAGCAACTAAAAACTAAAATTAAAGCAATTCCTATATTTTACCAAAGTTGGTTTTATGAAACTTATTCGTAGCAGAATTAAAAATATTTTTTCTCAGTGTATACTTTTATTTGACAGTTTTCGATCGAACAGGCAGTCGAAATCTAGTACCGCAATCTAACAAGCTCGATCGCTTGGTCGAATGCGGTACGTAATGCCGCAATTTAGTCGAAACGACTTCAAAACGTTTCGAATCGAGTCACTCGAATCGAGATGCGGAATGCCACCCCAGGACAGCATCGCAATCGGTCGATACGAATTGTGGTCGGAGTCTGGTTTTCCTTCACTTGCCTCCAATCATGAGGGACAATATTACCCTTAAGAAACTTATTAAATAAATTCCACAAGCGTCTTTTGGCAGAGTCTGGCAGATTCTTTAACAAGTTAAATTTGATTCTGTCTGGCCCTGGGGCTTTATTGTTACATAACAAGAGAGCAAGTGAGAACTCCACAATCGAAACGGTGTTTCGTTCGCGTTATCGCGAAGGGAAGCGGCGCGGTAGATCTTCTGTGCCGGGGCGGAATCCGGACAAACCTTTTTGGCAAAATCGAATATCCAACGGTTTGAATATTCCACGCTCTCGGTAGTACTGTTTCGGTTTCGTAAGCGCCGGGCCGTACTCCAAAGAGTGCTCATCGATGTTTCTCTCGTTAGTCCGTCGACGAACCGGCCCCAGTAGCTACGTATTTTAGCTTTTATCAAACTCTTCATGCGCGTTTCCGCCATCGCGTACCGTAGGTAGCTAGCTGGCAGCCCGTCGTTCCGGAAGGTCTTATACGCAGCGACCTTCTCCACGTACACGTCTGATCACTCTTTGTGCCACCATGGATTGGGAGGACGCCCGCGTGAGTTCGCGTCTGGTACGCGTTTAGTCTGAGCTTGAATCGCGGTATCGACAATCAAGCCAGCCAGGAACCCGTACTCTTCCTCCGGAGGAAGCTCTTGAGTGCGCTCGATTTTGTCGGATATCGCGGACGCGTAGCTCTTTCAATCAATATTTCGTGTGAGGTCATACGAAACATTGATTATATTCGGTGGCCCTGCACCGTTGGCAATATTAATTACGATTGGCAGATGGTCGCTGCCGTGGGGATCAGAGACTACCTTCCAAATGCAATCCAACCGCAGCGATGTCGAGCAGAGGGACAGATCTAAGGCGCTCGGACGCATTGGAGGGGCAGGAATCCGTGTCATTTCACCCGTATTCAAAATGGTCATATTGAAGTTGTCGCAAAGCTCATGGAGTAGGGTAGATCGATTATCGTCATGAAGGCAACCCCATGCCGTACCCTGGGAGTTGCAGTCACCTGAAACTAGCCTCGGTACGGGTAGGAGTTCCGCAATATCACAAAGCCGTCGGTGGCTGACTGAGGCTCTAGGGGGAATGTAGGTGGAAGCAATGCAAATGCCTTTGCCTTTAATTCTGGTTTGGCAAGCGATAACTTCAATGCCTGGTGTCAAAGGGAGGTCGATCCGATTGAAATAATAGCACTTTTTGATCCCCAAAAGTACTCCTCCGTAAAAGTTATTTCTGAATTGAGCCATGTCTCGTAAAGGGCAAATGCATCGCATTTCAAATTATTTAGTAAGATTTTAAACGAATCGATTTTCGGGATAATGCTTCTGCAATTCCACTGTAGAACAGTGATCAAATCTGTGACCTCGTTCGATGAATTAGCCATCGAAGGATACAATCGCTGAAAGGAGGGTGCATTTCACAGTAAACTGCATAAAAAATATTTTTAATGCGGGGAGAAAGCTTATCAAAATGCTTTTAAGTGGGTCAGAAATATTTAAAGCTGTAAGAATACGGTCCATAATGTCGTAGAAATTTATTAAGCCAGCGCTGTGGCTGAGATATGGGAACACTTGGGGTTTTTGATGTTCCTGGAAGTGCTGAGAACTGCTTTTCTGAGCTCAGGTTACTGAGACCGGGAGCGACATGCTTCGTTTTTGCACTAGTACTTCCTTGAGTAGTTATTTTAGGGGAGCATAGAGGAGACACCTTCTGGCCTTTACGACGAAGCTTGAGAGAGGAAATATTCCTCCTTTTTCTATTGCTTCTAGGCACAGCAGAAGATGTTCCCTCCTGGGGTTCATCACAGTCGCCTTCATCAGTAGACAAGTTGGTATAGATGGTCGTAGAGACAGGTGGCGTAGCTATCTTAAGCATTTCTGCAAAAGATCGCTTAGAGCATCCCTGAAGGGAGCGCTTAAGAGTCTCCTCGCGCTGTTTGTACGCGGGACTTGAACGGAGATCATGTGGGTTTCCCCCACAGTAGAGACACTTTTCGACATCTCCTCCACAGGAATCATCCGCATGATTCCTACCGCATTTCCCACAACGGGTTTTATTGCTACAATGGGAGGCTGTGTGCCCCAATTGTTTGCAATTAGTACAGTTCATGACCCGCGGCACAAAGAGTCGAACAGGTAGACGAACCTTGTCAAAGAGGAGGTAGTTGGGTAGAGCAGAACCGGCGAAGGTCACCCGATAAGAGTCTGAGTTGACGTACATTTTCTTGCCGTCAGCTGCGACTGATGCTGAATGCAAACGTTTGCATTCCAGTATCTTCACTGGCTTAAGCATGGGGTCTTTGAAACAGCCAGTCCTATATTTTAGCAGGTCCTCGCAATTCAGACTCGAATCGGAAACGACCCCACTGACTTCAACCCTGCTAGCTGGAATATACACCCTGTACTCCTTCGTAAAGGGCCCGTAGCCAGCAATATCGTTTGCCTGAGTTAAACTGTCAACAACCACCCGAAGCTTATCAGGGCGAATTTTGGATATTTCTGTCACGGCCGAATACCGATCCATCAGAACTCGAGAAATCTGCAACAGATTCAAACACTTTTTATCTTTGATCCGAAAGAAGATCACAAATGGCCCGGTGGCCGAGCTTGGATATAATTTGAGCCGGGGAGCCGATTTTGTTTCGACGTCCATCTCACCACTAGATGAACCGCCGTCAGGGGAAGTCATTTTTGCACGGGCCTATTGCCCAGTGCACGTTAGTAAGTCAACCAGGAAGGGGAAACTTAAACTAATACTTAACTTGCGTATGTAACGGTATCCAGACGGCTTACTAGAAGATCACTGCTTCACTGGTCACACACCGGCTAACGGTACTCAGAAACAGAAACACAAAAAAGGGAAAAAACAAAAACTTCGACTAGGCGTAGATATAAACTTTCAGTTTCCGGCATCGGGATTCAACGACAAGGGTTACAGATTCGGATGGATGTATTGGGACGCCAGGCGGTCTTCCTAGAGCCGGCAGGGGTTCGTCCAGATGAGCCTAACAGAAGGCGTAGATGGTGACCGGGAGAGAAGAGCAAACTTGCAACTTTCGGGCAAACGGGAGATCAGCGAAACATATTAGCGCCTCAGTATAGTAGGTCGGATTGGCGGATGGTATTCTTCGGACCCGCGGGGAATCCTTCAAGAGTCATCGGACCTCGAGTCGCTCTCGCTTCAGTTTCCGTAGTGGTAAGGGCGACGGCGGTTACATAGTGGCACTCTGGAGCTGATCGGTTCCACAAGGCAGGAAGAAACTTCTAAAAACGAGAAATAAAAGAGAGGGGCTAAATTGTGTATATTTATCGTTTTTATGGAAGTATAAATAAGGGTCATATAGGGGAAAGCGCGAATTGCCAGAATATCACGAACTGGAACATTGGACGGTCTACCTTGGGCCCAAAGGGAATCCTTTAACTGAGACCTAGCGTCACAATACGCGGCGCACACCCAGACAACGTGCTCGATGTCGTGATAGCCCTCATCACAAGCGCACAGACTACTCTCTGCAACCCCAATACGCCACAAATGCGCATCCAATGTGTAGTGGATGGACAAAAGCCGGGACATTACATGTATTTCGTTTATTTCGTTTGTTTGGAGCAGGGAAAAGCCCGTTCAAGCAGAACATAACAAATTCTCTCTTGAATAGGCATAAAACCTCCTCATCTTTTCGCATCAACAGATTACATCAAATCCTAATGATACACATAACATCATATTCAGCTTAAACTAACAGATATTCTACAGGTAACATACGCTAACAAAACAAACAAGGGTAAACTCTTATACTATGAACTAGATAGGATTCGTTTAAATTTACGGTTAAGTACAGAACGGGAGAGGTGAAAATCGAAAACATCACTACATTGATTAAATATGCGACAGAAGCTGGAAATGGGTTCATTATAACCATAGTTAGTCCGTGAAACAGGTAAATGAAAGAAATTATGGGTTCGCCAATTTCGGCTCCTGGTGTTGAAGTTTAGAGTCCGAAGAAGCTCTGGACAATCAATATTGGCTTTCATTAGATCAGAAGCAAATGAAGCTTTAGCGACATTTCGGCGAACACTTAGTGTATCAAGCTGTATTAAATTGCATCTGCTGTTGTAGTTCGGCAAGTTTTCTGGATCATTCCATGGGAGATGACGAAGGGCAAAGCGTACAAACTTGTGTTGGATTGCTTCAATTTTCTGTACACCATTCTGGTAAAATGGTGACCAAACAACCGATGCATACTCAAGGGTGAAGCGGACAAGCGCACAGTAAACCGATTTCAAGCACTGTATATTTTTAAAGGATTTTGTGACACGAAATACGAAACCTAAAACTTTGGAAGCTTTCGCGGTGATGTATGCGATATGTTCTTTGAACGATAGGTTTGAATCCAGCATAACCCCAAGATCCTTCACCACAGTTTCTCTTTTTAAAACTATCCCAGATAAATTATAATCATACGATAGAAGTGAACGTTTCCTTGAGAAAGATATTACCGAACATTTCGAGGCGTTAAGGACCATTCGGTTTGCTATACACCAGGTAGCAAAATTATCAAGCTGTGATTGGAGAAATTCCTGATCAGTTCTACTTTTGATGATGTGGAATAATTTGAAGTCGTCGGCATAAGAAAGTTTAGGGACCTCAATACTATTGTGAACATCGTTCAGATAAAGAAGGAAAATAAAAGGTCCGAGATGACTCCCCTGTGGAACTCCGGAAGTAGCGGCAAAAAATGATGATGTTGAATCGCTTATTTTCACAGCCATTTTGCGGCCGATTAGATATGATCGTAGCCAAAGCAGCAGTGAACCATTGAATCTGAGACGTTCAAGTTTAGCAACAGCGATACGGTGGTTGATCTTATCAAAGGCCGCAGAAAAATCGGTATATATAGCATCATTTTGATATCTCTGTTGCATAGCACGCGCAATGGTAGATGTGTAAAGGACAAGATTACTGCTGGTCGAGCGTTTTGGCATAAAGCCATGTTGTTCCTCAGCGATATAACTGGAGCAACTATGGGTTATGAACTCTAGAACGATAACTTCTAGCAATTTGGAAATAGCACACAGCGCAGAGATTCCTCGATAGTTGCTAATATTAGATTTGTTGCCTTTTTTGAATACAGGGAAAATATAGGAACTTTTCCAACAGTCGGGAAAGACACCTGATTGAAGTGATGAGTTGAAAATTAGCGAGATCGGCTTAGCAAGGGTCATCGAGCATTTTTTTATTATTAGAGAGGGTATTCCATCTGGGCCAGGGTTCGATGAGCCTTTCAATTTCACACAAGCATTGATAACGGATTCGGGCGTGATGAATGGATGTGCCCCGATTGGTGGGTGAGTGGGAACTTTATCAGTAATGTATGAAATCTCGACCCACATCCATCCTCCCGAACCAAGGCTTCGTTGACACTTTTGGGATAATCGAATGTAGCCATCGTCCAAGTTCCCCATTGCTCCACGAGGTTTGCCAACTGTTGAGTGTCCTCTGACGACATATACTAAAAAATTCGAAGCAGATTGGTCTTTCGTATTTGTCACCATCTAATGCGCCCTCCTTTGCTAAAGAGTCGGCCCGGGATAGAGCAATGAGAGGGGACCCAAACAAAGGTAATCTGGTAATATTTTTCAGATAACTTGCGCAGAGACTCCCGTATCTTCCCCAGAAAATATGGGAATTGCTTTTTAGGCTTCACCGCACGAAGAGCCTCGATAGAGCTGAGACTGTCCGAAATGATAAGGTAGTGATCTGTGGGCAATGTGTCGATGATCCCAAGGGTACACTGAATAGCAGCTAATTCGGCGACGTCAACTGAAGCAGGATCATCGAGCTTGAATGAAGCGGTGACATTATCATTGAAGATACCGAAGCCAGTGGACCCATCGAGATTTGATCCGTGGGTGTAAAACATTTTGTCGCAGTCGGAATTTATTATAAAATATATTGGGGATCACTTACGGGCGTATATGGTCCGGCATTCCACGAATCTCTTCCTTCATGGATATGTCGAAGAACACAGTAGAATTAAAAGTATCTAAGAGACGGACGCGGTTGGAACTATACGAAGAAGGATTGATACTCTGTGCCATGTAGTCGAAGTACAACGTCATAAATCGGGTTTGAGAATTAAGCTCGACTAGCCTCTCAAAGTTTTCAATCACCACCGGGTTCAAGATGTCGCATCGGATGAGTAATCGATATAAGAGTTCCCAAAATCGATTTTTCAGCCCGCCAGTACTTCAAGACTCATCGTATGGGTCGAGTGCATGCGACCCAAGGCAATGCGCAAGCAACGATACTGGATTCTCTCTAGTTTGATGAAGTGTATGTTCGCAGCGAAGCGGAAACAGAAACTCCCGTACTCCATCACCGACAATATCGTTGTTTGGTACAACCTGATCGGGTCTCCTGGGTGGGAACCCCACCATGTTCCAGTTATTGTCCGGAGAAAATTGATCCTTTGTTGGCACTTCTTTTTCAGATACCTAATGTGACATCCACAGGTACCTTTAAAGTCGAACCAGACCCCGAGATATTTAAATGTGAAAACCTGATTGATCATTACACCCATTAATAGAAGCTGGAGTTGTGCTGGCTCACGCTTCCTGGAAAAGACAACTAATTCAGTTTTCTCCGTGGAGAACTCGATACCCAGCTGGAGAGCCCAAGCAAACAAATTGTCCAAAGTATCTTGCAATGGTCCTTGCAAATCGGCAACTTTGGGCCCTGTAACAGAGCACCCCGTCGTACTGTTTCGGTTACGCATACGTCGAGCCGTACTCCAAAGAGTGCTCATCGCTGTTTCTCTCGTTAACCCGTCGACGAACCGGCGCCAATAACTGCGTTTTTTGGCTTTCATTAGACTCTTCATTCGCCTTTCTAACGACGCGTACTGTTGATAGCTAGCGGGCAACCCGTCGTCCCGGAAGGCCTTATATGCAATGGACTTCTCCGCGTACAGCTCTGAGCACTCTTTATCCCACCACAAGGTAGGGACCGTCCATGGGTATTCGCGCTGGGTACTGGTTTAGTCTGAGCTTGATTCGCAATGTCGAGAATCGAGCCAGCCAAAAACCTGTACTCTTCCCCCGGAGGAAGCTGTTGAGTGGATTCGATTTTAACGGATATCGCGGTCGCGTAACTCTTCCAATCAATGTTCCGTGTGAGGTCATTCGAGACATTGATAGTTTCTGATGGTCTTGAACCGTTAGCAATTGAAATCACGATAGGCAAATGATCGCTACCGTCAAGATCAGGGATCACCTTCCACATACAATCTAACTGTAGCGATGTCGAGCATAGCGATAAGTCCAACGCGCTTGCGTGTGCTGGTGGTGTAGGAATACGTGTCATTTCTCTCGTGTTTAAGATGGTCATGTTGAAATTGTCACAAATTGGATTAATGGAATGTAGATGGAAGCAATGCACAGGTCTTTGCCTTTGATTAGAACTTGACAAGCGACAAACCAAGCTAAAGCTTGTTGTCGAAGGCAGGTTAATTCGATTGAAAGAATAGCACTTTTCAATCTCTAAAAGTACTCTTTCACACGGGTTTTCTCGATCCACACGAATTATATTAAAGTCGTGGAAGTTGAGATTTATATCGGAAGCTAACCAAGTTTCACATAATGCGAAAGCATCACATTTTAAACTATTCAGTAAAAATTTAAAGGAATCGATTTTCGGGATGATACTTCTGCTGTTCCACTGCAGAACAGTGATCGAATCGATGACCTCGTTCGATGACTTAGCCATCGAAGAATACGATCGCTGCAAGGAGGGGCCATTTAGTAATCAACTGCTTCAAAAATGCTTGCACTATAGGGAAAAAACGTATCAGAAGGCTTTTAAGAGGATCAGTAAAATTGAATGCTGTGAAAATTAAGTTCACGATGTCAGGAAATTTCATTAGTCTGTTTGAAAAAGAGGGACACTTGAGGTTTCTGGTGTCCCTGGAAGTGGTGGGATTCAGCATTCTTTAGCATTTCTGCATAAGAGCGTTCCTTAAAGGAGCGTTCAATTTTATCCCCGCGTTGTTTGTACGCAGGGCATGATTGAAGAACATGCGAAGGGCACCCGCAGTAAATACACTTTTCAGTTACTTTGCCGCAAGAGTCATCCTCATGCTCTCCCTCACATTTGCCGCATTTTTTTATTTCCACAATAGGTGGCTGTGTGGCCCAACTGCTTGCAATTGCTGCAGTTCATGACCCGCGGTACAAACAGCCGAACAGGTAGGCGAACTTTATCAAGGAGGATGTAGTTGGGAAGAGAACACCCGGCGAAAGTTACCCGAAGCTAGCCTGATTGAGAGTAGGTAGTCTTACCTCCCTCGGTGTTTGCGGTATACAATTGTTTGCATTCTAAGATCTTAATCTGTTGGAGTGAGGGGTCCTTAAAGCAGCCAACCCCGTGCTCCAACAGTTCTTCGCATTTCAGGCCCAGTTCGGACACAACCCCATCGATTTCTACGGCCACACAAGGCATGTATGCTTTAAATTCCCGCGTAAAGGGCTCACAGCAAGCAATCGCGTTTGCCTGGCGGAGGTCATTCACTAGAATACGCATCTTGTTTGCCCGAACACGTGTTATCTGAGCTACGGCCGGGTAGTTAGCAGTCAGATCCCGAGAATGTTTCAAAACATTAACCGGTTTCTCCCCGGTCCGAAAGTACACTACACATGGCCCAGTGAAATTTGGAGGGTACTGTTTTATACGGGGGGCAATGCGCGTGTTAGGGAAATCAAGGACTTCCATGAGAATATCAGATGGTATTTCGCACTCGGCCATATAAGCACGAGGGCAGAGCGTTGTATATACGGGAATGTGTCTTATTATTAGATTACAAGGTAAAATAAAAAAGAGAAAAGGAAAGAAGGGAAACGAGAGGAAGACAAACAGACAAAACTTATCTGCAGTAACGTCGATTGTTCCGCATCAGCGAAAACAATACACTGGATTGGCCACTGGCACCAGCAGAACGGCAGCCAACAAACGAACAAAGGCTGACTTTCACTCACTGAAACTTACACACCGAACACCACTGTGAAGTATAACGATCTGCTCCGTTGATAAAGGGCGAACACGAAATTATTGCGACACATTCAACAGGGCATAACTTTTTTACCATTGGGTAAAAATCAACTAAATTTTGCACACTTTCTCATTGATGTGTATGGTGTTGCAATTAGTAGTTAGTATCTAAATTTTGCTATGCCTACATTATCCTAAACTATAAACTAACTGTTATACGCTTATCGTCTAAAAGAAAAAGGAGCATCTCTAATTGTTATCACATACACTGATTGTATGATAACGAAGTAGTGTGCAGATCCGAACGATAGTAGGTAGAAGATAGTAGGAAAAATTTCTGGCCAGTCAGTAGCCAACCGATTGCCTTTAAATAAACACGGCCTCTACACGCGCATCTTTTGCAATAAATCGGTGTATTGTTTAGCTTCAATAAAGTGTGATTATTATTCGGAACGTTATTCGGAAGTGGTACTTTTATTCGGAACCGAATTTCACCTATGAACTAGGATACAATTTTTGAAGGAAGTGGGACACTTTGGAGAAGGAACATCTACAGGAAAGGAAAGGATTGAACATCAGGGAACAGTGTAAGAAAGGCCTACAGGTCAGTAAAGGTAGAAAGGGATGTAACGCTGGATTTGGAATTGTTGGAAGTTAATGCCGATGGTGTTTGGGAGTTTTAACTCGACCCACGAACCGCACTCCATACATTTTTGGTGCCGTGACCAGGATCTGCGGTCAAGTTCGAGCCACATGCACCATTGTTCGATCGGTCATTGTTCTTGGCTTGGTCAAAGTAGCGCGCGCAAATCGCCATTTTGCTGGCACTTCTATCACCATCTAATTGCGCCATGAGATGCAGATGAAATATTTCCTGAGCATGAAAGTGCACTTAGCAAGAACACTGGAATAGTGCATGCAGAAACGAAGACGATTGAATACGTGACAACCTCTTGGAATGGTTGGCTACATATGGGATATTTTAACGGTGGAACTCGGATATTTTTTTTAAAATTAGACAAGGCCTATTGCATACAGGCCTCAGGTGAGTGCCTGTCCAATATATTTATACAGTTTTTGTGGTGTTACGCGGTGCTATCATCTCGTTGCATGTTCTTCGCTGGCGCTTTTGGAGGATACGGTGATTAGGCAGATGCATTTACTGTGCCAACGAAAGCAAGGATAATTACGATTACTTGATGACGTCACTGTATTCAACCATCCGGCGGACTTGAATTTGCACTCCAGGGTTTAGTCGATCAATTCGTACGGCGTATTACATAGGTTCATATTTAGAATTTTATAAGGCCTATTATTGAAAGGTCACAGGTGAGTGAGACTCCAAGTTTTTCCACCTGTGCTGCGGGTGCGCTTATGGATTTTTTCTTTTCGTGCCTTGGTGAAACTTGCTTTTGTGAGCTGGAACTGCATGTCCTTCTACCATTGTCAACGGAACATAGCATGAGATTCTTTTATTTCCCACGGGGACCGGAAGCCGATCAATATTAAATACAAGGCCTATCTTGGACAGGCCTCAGGTGAGTACCTGTCCAAAGAATCCTATTTTGGTTAGCGGTACTTCCTGGTTCCTTTTTGTCATTTTTGGTCTCCGGAGGATTTATTTGTGTTCCTGAGCTAGTGTTGGTAGTGGGTATGGCAGAACGATTGATAAAAGAAAAACGTGTTTAATCCACCTAACAGTGTGATGAGACATTTCTTATAACTCTTATCACTCTTCGGATATTATATCGTTTGAGAACATTTAGAACTTGATGCTTCGCGATGTTTTTGATAACACATACTACATGGGATAGTGGCAGGACTCAGAGAATCGCTCAAATCAGCATAGGACAAAATCAGTGCTAGAAATCTCAAACCAAATCAATGGGAAAGCGAAAAAATGGCCCATAAAATAGACATACCAACGAGTTATTGTTAATGCTCTGTTAATAAAATATCTATATTGTGGTGGGAAAACTGAATTTTCCTAAAGGGGTTATATATTGTACTGAGCCAAAAAATCGAATTTTTTTTTGTTGAATCGATTTGAAGTTTATACTTTACTCAAATTTCCAACGCGACTGAGAACTAAGAAATCAACGCTTTTTCTTGAAAAGGGCGATACTAGCAGTGATACCATTCAAAGAAAATCAACAGTGAATATTTCCAGACTTGGTTTTATTTCCTATTTAAGAACTATTGTGTTTTTTACATCCTAGATTGCATGATTCAGTGATCGAAACCCAAAACTTCTTAAAGTATTAGAAATTATTAAATTAAAATTTGTTTTTGCTATTGAAATTGACAAAATGATAGTATCGCCCCTTTGGCGATTGTTTACTTTTTCGGTCTCACCTATCAGCATTGAAGTATCGCGGGCGAAACTTTAAATAAACAAACAAAAATACAGTTTCGCCCGTTGTATTTTTTGCTGTAGTTTAAGAAAGCAATATCGTAGAATCAAAATTTTTAGGTTAATTTGTTGCGTTTCAAAGCCCTCATTCGCATGTATGAAAAAAGCCCTATGTTTACATTTGTAAGTATCGCCCTTTTCACAAAAAAGCGTTGAAATGAAATCGCAGCTCCTGATATCACGCTATCTCTGAAGTGCATGCGTGCATAGTTTCAAATTTTACTTCGACATCGACTTTTTTAAAGGCGACTTCCGACTTTATATTATCGCTGATCCTAATGCCAAAGAACAAATAAAAACCTCACGAAAACGAACCGTTCGGAAAAATCATCATCATTACTGGAATTTTCATTTTCACGAAACTTTTCGATAACCTTCCGTCACTTGCGTTAATGCACTGGGTGCACAGTGCTCTGAAAATCTAGCGAAATCGTCTTAGGGCACCAGCGGGTCTGTAAAGAATACTAAAAATTAATTTCTATTCCATAATTTTCAGCTCAGCAATTCGAGAGATCGTGCTCACCGCAAGCCATGAAAAATAGACTACGTTGTGAAGCTATGGTCACTATTTATTAAAAAATCACGGTTAAATAAAAATAAAACTATTAAAAAATTTCAAATAGTTTATAATTTTCACAAACTTATTAGGAAAAATGGTTTAATAAGCTTTCGTAATATTGTGTAGGAAAAATACGGTATACGAATTGGAATAGGTTCGCCAAATTTTGGAAGAAGTCTATAAAATAACCCTTTGAAAACTACCTAAAAATTGTTGTAGCTCGATGCAATAAAAAAATCTCCAAAAATGAAATGTACCTATTAATGTGAAAAACAGTGAATAATACATACAATAAAGACCCATTTTTATCAATCTCATGGTGTATTTTAGGCTGACAAAATGGGGACATTGACTAATAATATAATAAACTGAATCTGTTAAAATATTCTCCTCGTCCCTTGATGTAGTCTGATAACTATTTCTGATTATGATGAACTATTTATTTTCGCAAATTTCGCATATCTTCATGATAAGGAAAACATGCTTAAGAAAAGATTTACTCGAATTCAGTCTTGTTCGTCTGCTAAAGCCCATCAAACATATGTTCATATTTGGCTGATAAAATCGGGGTTTCAATGTGTTATAATAGATATTCAGCATTCGAAGAAGTTTCTTGTGAACGAGTGTAGAACGAATTTGTTTCTACTTACTTGAAGTCAGCGGCGAAGCCAGAAATTCGGTTTGGTGGGGGTTTGGTGAAAATCGATCTTACTGTCCAAACGGCATAATTCCGAAACCGTAATTTTTGAAGCTTTAAAATCATGCAGAATTAATTTTTCAGAAAATAGTAACAGAATTCGTGTTTTTAGCGAATTTGTTGAGACTTTATTGTAGTCATGAATATTAACCTGAGAAAATTCACCATACATACTTCTTGGACGATATACCGTCAAAATTATTTTAACAAATGTTGCGCTGTTTAACGTTTGTAAAACTCATCGAAGATACTAAACCTCCGAAATTGGCGGTTTCAAAATGATGCTATCTTGACCTTAAATTACTGTTTTTAAACATTTGACCTATACATAAAATTGGTCATACAACAAAAATCAAATGCTCATCAAAATCGATCAGAACCTGCTAGAATCGAATGGAAATCGTCATTTTTCATAAATTTCTCTCTACATTCGGAAAGTTCCATAATAGTGTTTACAGTCACACGCATGATGTGGGGAGTGCTCTTAAATCAGGCCACGACATAAGCCGCCCACCAAATTACGTCTAGGAATTTCCACGCCATTTCGTCCGGGCACGTACTCGTCGTCCTCCAAAGGGATGCGCCGGACTCTTCTCACATCCCGCCGGGTAGTACCGTTTGTCGTCTTAATTTCAACCACCCTAACGTGTTCGTCGGGCCATGGGAACACATCCACGACTCGACCCATTGGCCATTGCTTGGGTTTTTCGTTGTCGGTGACTAAAAGGACAAAATCACCCACTGAAAGATTCCGTGCCGCTCGCTTCCATTTCGTCATACGCTGAAGAGATAGTACGTACTCGGACTGCCACCGAGATCTGAATTCTTGGCTGACTCGTTGAACATACTGCCTATTTAGGGATCCAACCTCACGCTCCAACTGGTTTATCTCAGGAACACTGTTTAGTTGGCGCCCAATGAGAAAGTGCGCCGGCGTGAGAGGTTGTGGCTCGTTGGGATCATTGGAGAGTGGAGTGATCGGACGAGAGTTCATGCAGGCTGCTACTTGTGCGAGAACGGTACTCAGCTCCTCGAACGTGAAACGAGCGTCACCTCCGAGCTTACACAGGAAGCCTTTCGCAACCTTGATGCCAGCTTCCCACAGTCCCCCGTGGTGAGGCGACCGGGCAGGAATGAACATCCACTGGATGCCTTTGTTGGTGAAAAAAATAAACAATCTCGTCGTCACTCTCTGTTGTGTTGATCTGTTGATATAGTTCTCGAAACTTCCATGCCGCTCCCCGAAGGTTAGTAGCGCCCTAGTAACAATTTAGGTTTTAATGTAGTTTTATAGCCACTCATAAAACTTAGATTGCACTTGTAGCGTGCTATAAAACTTCAATTGTTACTTGGGCGTTGTCCGAATAGATTTTGTTTGGTAATCCGTACCGACTGCTAAAGCGAGTGAAAGCGGCGATGAAGGCAGTCGTGCTGAGGTCGGTAACTGCTTCTAAATGCACGGCTCGCGTTGAAAAGCATACGAACAGGGCGATGTAGCCCTTAGTGGCCGCAGCACCACGGGTTCGACGACCGATGATGTTGACGGGCCCAGCGTAGTCAATGCCGGTGATGGAAAAGGGTGGTAGTGGCTTCAAGCGGTCCTCTGGAAGCTGTCCCATGAGCTGATGAACTGGTACAGGCTTCGCTCGAACGCATTCAACGCATGCTCGACAGATCTTCCGGGCTGCACTCGTCCCACGAGTGATCCAAAAACGTCTGCGTACTGCTGCCAAAAGCGATTGTGGACCACAATGAAGTTGCGCATGGTGCTCGTGGTGAAGAACAAGTGCAGTGAGAACTGAATTGTGAGGCAACAAGATCGGATGTCTCGTATCGTAGCTGAGATCTGATAGTTGCAGTCTGCCGCCCACCCTGAGCAGATGATTTTTATCCAAGAACGGTTTAAGTTGGCAAAGAGAGCTGGTGCAATTGACGTCACGATTCTTATCAAGTTGGTTGATCTCCTTACCATAGTGTTGATTCTGAACGTGCCTGACGAAGATTTGCATTGCGTTATCAATTTCGAGCGGCGTTAAACGGGATTCCACTCTATTGGCTCGGTGGCGAAAGCGCAGTGTACGAGCGGTGATGCGCAAAAGAAGCTGCATATTCGGGTAGTACCTGTTCAGCATCTCGTCGAGAAAGTTGTTCTCATAAACAGCTAGATACACGGTTGTTGCAATGCGTTGCTCCCTATCTACCTGTCGTTGCTGAGCAGCATTAAGACCAACAATGGGCAGGTTGTCCCCACCATCATTAGAGCCGCACCAGGTCGGGCCATGCCACCAAAGCGAATTCTTAATTATTTTGTCTGGCGAAACTCCTCTTGAAATCAGGTCGGCTGGGTTATGGTGCGTGTCCACGTGTTGCCAGTTGATTGCAGGAAGATGGGTGGTTATTTCTGCCACTCGATTGGCAATGAAAGTCTTCCACCTTGAAGCACCACCAGCAATCCATGCCAGTGCCACCGTTGAATCCGAATAAGCTCGCATTTCGTGAAAGGACAATGCGAGTGCGGTCTTCATGTTCACCATCAGTCGGGAGAGGATGACAGCTGCACATAACTCCAAACGGGGCAGCGTTGTTCGTCCGTTGCCGATCGGTGCAGTCCGAGATTTCGCACACAAAAGATGCGATGATGTGTTACCGTCGTTGTCAATGGCTCGGATGTAGATGCACGCTCCCATGGCTCGCTCGGATGCATCACTGTAGCCGTGCAGGTAATATCGCGATGCTCCCTGCGTGCCGATTACTCGACGAGGTACCTGCAATGAATTGAGATCGGAAAGGCTTTGCACAAACACTAACCAATGTTGAACTAACTTACCGGGGGGAGTTTCATCCCAGGCCACCTTCAGCTCCCACAATTGTTGCATGACCATCTTTGCTTTCACGACGATCGGGGCCAATAGTCCAAGCGGGTCGAAAATACTGGCGATTTGAGAAAGCATGGTCTGCTTAGTGGGCTGAAAGATCTTGTTCGGTATGTTTGAAAACTGGAACTGGTCGCTGCACGGCTGCCAGTGGATGCCGAGGGCCTTGATAGTGCGTGTATCGTTGATTTCAATCGATGTTTGCATTTCGAGGTCGGCGGCTGGAACACCGTCGAGCACTGCTGCGCTGTTTGATGCCCACTTCCGCAAGTAGAATCCACCGGAGGCAAAAATCGTTGATAACTGCTGTCGTAGTAGCATGGCTTCTTCTTCGGAATCAGCGCCAGTCAGAACATCGTCCACGTAGGTTCCCTTTTCTGCTTTCTCAACCGCCGTCGGATGCTATTGTCTGTGCGATTCCAACAGTTGCTGTACACATTTTGTCGCCAAATACGATGCACTTTTGGTTCCGTATGTGACAGTATTCAGCCGATACTCGCTTACCGGTTCATCGCTCGACCATCGCCAAAGGATCCGTTGAAAATCACGATCCGCTTCGTGGATTTCAACCATACGATACATTTGTTTTATATCACCGGTGACCACAAATGCCGGCAAACGAAACCGAAAAAGAATGTTGACCAACGAGTCTTGTAGAACGGGCCCGGCCATAAGCACGTCATTAAGTTATTTAGTGCTGGTCGTCTTCGCTGAGGCGTCAAAGACGACGCGACGTTTTGTGGTAGAACTGGCTTCTTTGACTACACAATGATGGGGGAGATATACGCTACCTTTGGGTGCTGGGCACTCAGCAAGCGTCATATGCCCGAGTTCGAGGTACTCCCGAAGAAAGGCATGATATTCGTGCTTGAGTTGAGGGTTTCGATGTAATTTTCGCTCGATGTGGCTCAAACGTTTCTCAGCCATTTGCCTCGAGTCGCCAAGTTGACTCGGGGGGTGCAGAAATGGTAACCGAACTGTAAACTTCCCGCTGGCATCACGAACGGTATGTTTGAGAAAATATTCTTCGCACAGTTTTTCCTCCTCACTGAGATGAGATGAAGTTTCAACGTACTCCTCAAGCTCCCAAAAGCGTCGCAATTGCTGGCAAAGGTTTTCATCAGTTGACGTCAAAAAACACGTTGAAATTTTACTCTGCGGCAAAACGCTGGTATCTCGATAACGACCAGCAACCACCCACCCTAATTTGGTGTTTTGCAAAGTGGGGAAGCTGTCATCGGTGCTGAGGGTAATTTTGCCAGGTTCGAGCAGCTGAAAGAAAAGTTCAATGCCGAGCAGGACGTTGATCTTACCAGGGCGATGAAACAGAGGATCAGCAAGGTTGATGGAGGAAGGAATTGGCCAACCGTCGATATTAGCTTGCTTTACAGGTAGTGTTTTAGTGATCCTTTCTAGCACCATACATGGAACGGTAGTGCGATAGTCCGAGCATCGGGATGCAATGATAATTTGCACGCATTTGTCTGCGTGTGCAGGAGTGGATGATATTCCTTCTAAGTCCATGTCTGCTTCCACCAGATCCAGGCCGAGTTCGTTAGAAAAGCTCTCGCTGATGAAGCTAACTTGGGACGCGCAATCCAAAACAGCGCGACAGGCGTGTGGTCGTCCGTGTTTGTCCAAAACGTTGATGGCAACAGTGGCAAGCAGAACATTGGAGGCATCAATATTAGTGGCTAAATCAAGGGCCGAAATCAGCGATTGGGCGGCCGGATTACCACTAGCATGAGCAGTGTACGATTTTGACGGAGTTTGTTGAAAATTTGGTGGCTCAAGAGCGTTGTGCAGCAGGGTATGGTGGTGTAAACCACATTTTCTGCAGTTTCCAGATTTGCACGTTTCACCGGGGTGCTTCCTCAAACAATTGCGACATAACCTTTGTTTGCTGACAGTAGCTAATCTTTCCTCGGTGCTCATGTGCATGAACTTACCGCATTGGTAGATTGGATGTGATGATTTTCCGCAGACGTCGCAATTTAACGATGTATTGGTTGCGACGAAAGTTGCGGCTCCTCTGTACTGTGGTTTCACGGGAGGCTTGTAGGTAGCAACCGTCCGTTGCCTTGCTGGGTGTGCTGATTGCAGAGCAAAGCTACGTGATTCGATGAAACTGAGAAAAGATTTTAGTGTGATCTCCGCTTCTGGCATATCAGCCGCCCTTTGACACCATAGCTGCTTAGTCTCATGATCCAATTTTTCTACAAGAATGAATAGAAGCCACGTGTCGCGATCCTCCCTGTGCATGGCTTGAAGGGCTCGAACGACCTCGTCTGAAACGTCGTGCAATGAACGTAAGCCGTGAGCAGATGCTGATGTCAAGGCTGGTTGGCTTAGAAAGCGTTCAATGTGTTTGTGAGCAATTTCGAGCGGCTTGTCGTAGCGTGATCTCAGCTTTAGCAAGGCAGGCGCGTAATTTGCGTTTTCAATCTTGAGGTGCGAAATGAGCGAAGCAGCCTCACCAGACAGATTAGTCTTAAGGAAATATAATTTTTGACTATCCTTTAGCGATGGATTTTGATCAACCATGCTTTGGAATAGATCGATAAAGGACTGCCACTCGAGATAATTACCACAAAATACAGGCAAATTCATTCGAGGCAACTTTAGGTCTGACGACGGCATTTGCGCTGGAGTAAAATTAGGTGCCGTAGAATTTTCACCAGATACGGGCGCCATTTTAGCAGCCATCATGCGAAGAAACTCGGCCTGTTGTTGAGCGAGTTGATTTATAACGTCATTTTGGGACGACGAATGTATTTCTGCAAGGCTATCACGATTTTTAATATTTTTTAGAATCTTTAATAAACGATTTTTCAGCGTGATATACGCCTCTTCGAATTGGCACAGTCGCTCAATGGCGTCATCATACATTTCGTCGTTCGTACTAGCATCCAAAATTCTTTTGTGCACTGAACAATAAGCAGCCCAAATATCATGGAGCGCGTCCAATTCTGTTTGCACATCGACTTTTTCAGCCGTTTCTGGCTTGAATTTTAGCACTGAATCGGACACGCGTTTGAGTCGCGGCTCAAGTGATTTTCGCTCACGAATGAGCTTTTCCATCGTCATTAAATTCGCGCACTAAAGTTCACTATAGACACCTTTGTTCTCACAGTGTGATTTTGTACGATCACTGTGTCACGGATTAGCAGTACCACTAATGGCCTTTTCGGCGAGAAACGGGGCCAACGCACACAACACGGAAAATGATCGAGATAACGCGGTTCACGACGAAACTCTTCGCGAATCCGGTTCGAAGGACCATATGATTCTGTGAGGTCCAAAGCGATAGCGAAAAAAGGGCTCGTTTCGGTATGAAAATATCGGTTAACGTACAACGATGGGTTTTGTTTTACTAAGAGAGCGATTTTTATTTCCCTTCCCCTTTTATATAATTCAATACAAGTGCAAAACAATTTATATCTGTATATATAGAATGAAGTGGTACAATTTCCATAATAGTGTTTACAGTCACACGCACGATGTGGTGAGTGCCCTTAAATCAGGCCACGACAGGTGTTAAACCCCAAAACCTTCTCTTGGCTACGCCGTTGCTTGGAGTTATTTATTTCGCTTTTCATTTTCTGATATGTTTCAGATCGATCCGATGGTTATAAGTTAGAAAAATTGCAGTCAGAAGGTTCGCACAAATGAACATTTTTGTACTGATGTACAAGTTCCTTCCAGACAACTTGGAAGTGTTCGGTGATTATTTCTAGCTGTTGTAGATAGTAAAATGAAATGCAACATTCGTTTTATCGAAATAATGTTTAGCTTATTTCAATGGATTATTACTATATTGAACAATAAATAGGCGACAAAGAGTAATCAACAAACAATAAGCCATAACTTTTAAAGTATTCAAAATAGATATTTAAACTCTTTAGTAAAGTTAATCGCAAAAGAGCTACAAATTTGCTGAAGACATCATTTCGATATAATCACTTCCAAGAAAATTTGTGAAAATATCTCACTCATAGGGGGATTAATCAGCAAAAGCACAATACCAAAAGAAAAGGCATATTACCTCCATTAAATTCTCCGAAGATACTATTGACCTAAAATAAGCCGTTTTGGCGTTAATAATAGATTACATGTTTTTGGTCATATTTCTGGCAATGGAAAATGATAAAACGTTTTTAATCCACCTAACAGTGTGATGAGACATTTCTTATAACTCTTATCACTCTCTTCGGATACTATATCGTTTGAGAACATTTAGAACTTGATGCTTCGCGATGTTTTTGATAACACATACTACATGGGATAGTGGCAGGACTCAGAGAATCGCTCAAATCAGCATAGGACAACATCAGTGCTAGAAATCTCAAACCAAATCAATGGGAAAGCGAAAAAATAGCCCATAAAATAGACATACCAACGAATTATTGTTAATGCTCTGTTAATAAAATATCTATATTGTGGTGGGAAAACTGAATTTTCCTAAAGGGGTTATATATTGAACTGATCCAAAAAAATCGAAATTTGTTTTTTGAATCGTTTCGCAGTTTATACTTTACTCAAATTTCCAACGCGACTGAGAACTAAATTTTTTTTAATGAAGTCGCAGCTCCTGATATCACGCTATCTCTGAAGTGCATGCGTGCATAGTTTCAAATTTTACTTCGACATCGACTTTTTCTAAAGATGACTTCCCAGTAGTATCCTTGATTTGAATTATTATCGCTAATCCTAATGCCAAAGAACAAATAAAAACCTCACGAAAACGAACCGTTCGGAAAAATCATCATCATTACTGGAATTTTCATTTTCACGAAACTTTTCGATAACCTTCCGTCACTTGCGTTAATGCACTGGGTGCACAGTGCTCTGAAAATCTAGCGAAATCGTCTTAGGGCACCAGCGGGTCTGTAAAGAATACTAAAAATTAATTTCTATTCCATAATTTTCAGTTCAGCAATTCGAGAGATCGTGCTACGTTGTGAAGCGATGGTCACTATTTATTAAAAAATCACGGTTAAATAAAAAATAAAACTATTAAAAAATTTCAAATAGTTTATAATTTTCATAAACTTATTAGGCAAAATTGTTTAATAAGCTTTCGTAATATTATGTAGGAAAAAAGCTGAAAATTTCAGTATTTTCTCTATCTGCAACATATAAACCCTTAAGTATACCAATTAATTGGTATACGAATAGGAATGGGGTCGCCAAATTTTGGAAGAAGTCTATAAAATAACCCCTTGAAGGCTACCTAAAAATTGTTGTAGTTCGATGCAATAAAAAAATCTCCAAAAAAGAAATGTATCTATTAATGTGAAACACAGTGAATAATACATACAATAAAGATTAATTTTTATCAGTCTCATGGTGTATTTTAGGCTGACAAAATGGGGACAATGACTAAATCGGGCAATTTTTTTTCTTTATAATAAACTGAAGCTGTTAAAATATTCTTCTCGTCACTTGATGTAGTCTGATAACTATTTCTGATTATGATGAGCTTTTTATTTTCGCATATTTCGCATATCTTCATGATAAGGAAAACATTGTCAAGAAAGGATTTACTCGAATTCAGTCTTGTTCGTCTGCTAGAGCCCATCAAACATATATTCATATTTGGCTGATAAAATCGGGGTTTCAATGTGTTATAATAGATATTCAGCATTCGAAGAAGTTTCTTGTGAACGAGTGTAGAACGACTTTGTCTCTACTTACTTGAAATCAGCGGCGTAGCCAGAAATTCGGTTTGGTGAAAATCGATCTTACTGTCCAAACGGCATAATTCCGAAACCGTAATTTTTGAAGTTTTAAAATTATGCAGAATTAATTTTTCAGAAAATAGTAACAGAGTTCGTGTCTTTAGCGAATTTGTTGAGACTTTATTGTAGTCATGAATATTAACCTGAGAAAATTCACCATAAATACTTCTTGGACGATATACCGTCAACGAAGTTTAACGCTTGTAAAACTCATCGAAGATACTAACCCTCCGAAATTGGCGGTTTTAAAATGATGCTATCTTGACCTTAAATTACTGTTTTTGAACATTTGACCTATACTTATAATTGATCATACAACAAAAATCAAATGCTCATCAAAATCGATCAGGACCTGCTAGAATCGAATGGAAATCGTCATTTTTCATAAATTTCTCTCTACATTCGGAAAGCGTTATCCTCGTTATTAATCATATTACGTTTTCGTCTCAACTCGACGCATTCCCAAAATAAAAAACCTGTTTTAATCCACCTAGTGGTGCAATTGTGCTTGTCTCATTTGTCCAGACTACTATTCCATGGCTGGTTATGTTCAATACAATGGTGGAAATGAATATTACATGTTCAGTACGATTTGCACATACATACAATGGATCGACAGCCACGATCTTGAGATACTATGTGATATTGAAACATCGCTTGAAACCAGCGGCGGATCATGGAGAAAGATCCGGGAGGTCCGGGTCCTGCCAAAAAATTTCAACTTGTTAAGAAATTTTAAACTAGTTTTAATTTTAAAGTAGCAACCCCTCACTGCATACCCCCCCCCCCCTCGGGCCGGTATAATTGAAGATTTTTAGAGTGATTGCATAACCTTTCTATATGAGAAAGGCAAAAATGTACCAAAGTCTAAAAAAGTCAATTTTTGTCAAACATCTCAATGTTTCATGCATTTTAAAGTCATTTGGCATCAAAAATACAAATTTGATTTTGAAAATTTTTCATTTCAGTTTATATGGGAATTTGCTGTGTGATTGCACTCTTCAACTCGTAACTCCGGAACCGGAAGTCCAATCAATAAAAATTCAATAGCAGCCGATGGGAAGGTTGTACCTTTCATTTGAGACTAACTTTGTGCAAATCGGTCCAGCCATCTCTGATTAACAGAGGTCACATTTTTTTCCACATACACACATACACACACAGACATTTTCCAATCTCGACGAACTCAGTCGATTGGCATATTACACTCGGAACTCCGGGTCGGGATTAGATTGACGAATTTTAGAGTGAATGAGAAAGGCAAAAACATTTTTAGCAAATGTTGAAAGTTATGCATTTTTTTGGTGAGCAGTTCTATGTTTCATATACATTAAATCAATTTTAACTTCGCTTCCTATTAAATAAAGACCTTTATGACTGTACATCTCTACAAAAGCGAGATCAATTTGAAAATAAATTTGGGTGTGTTGGGGGGGGGGGGGGTTGTATTGTCTTAAACCCCGAAACCTACTCTTGGCTACGCCGTTGCTTGGAGTTATTTATTTCGCTTTTCATTTTCCGATATGTTTCAGATCGATCCGATGGTCATAAGTTAGAAAAATTGCAGTGAGAAGGTTCGTACAAATAAACATTTTTGCACTGATAAGTTATCAAGTTCCTTCCAGACATCTTGGAAGTGTTCGGTGATTATTTCTAGCGGATGTAGAAAGAAAAATGAAATACAAAATTTGATTTATCGAAATAATGTTTGGCTTATTTCAATGGATTGTAAAATAAATAGGCGACAAAGAGTAATCCACAAACAACAAGCAATAACTTTTAAAATATTCAAAATAGATATTTGAAGTCTTCAATAAAGTTATTCGCAAAAGTAAGAGCTACAAATTTGCTGAAGGCATCATTTCGATATAATCACTTCCAAGAAAATTTGTGAAAATATCTCACTCATAGGATTAATCAGCAAAAGCACAATACCAAAAGAAAGGGCATATTGCCTCCATTAAATTCTCCGAAGATACTATTGACCTAAAATAAGCCGTTTTGGCGTTAAAAATAGATTACATGTTTTTGGTCATATATCTGGCAATGGGAAATGATAAAAATCTTTCGTCCGCATTTAATGTTAAATATATCTTTTCATAATAGTCCGATTTCAACAATCTATAGCTTGTTCGAAAGGTATTCGTTAAAGCTGTCTAAAAACATATAAATTGTTAATCTGTATTGTCAATTTCGGCAGATAATTTAAAAAAACTGTAAAAAACGCCATTTTTACGCATTCAAACATTCATATCTTGTAAACTAAACATCAGAATCAAAAACAAATTAATAGCGTTCATACTGTTTTTTAGTTCTTTCATTTAAAATTGGTTTGGATAAGATCGGTTCAGCCATTGCTGAGAAACACGAATGAGAATTTGTCCGTTACATACACACACAGACACACACACAGACATTGTCCCAAATCGTCGAGCTGAGTCGATTGGTATATAACACTCGGCCCTCCGGGCCTCGGAAAAAATCTTGAAAGTTTGAGCGAATTCTATACATTTCTTTTATAAGAAATGTAAAAATCTTTCGTCCGCATTTAATGTTAAATATCTCTTTTGATAATAGTCCGATTTCAACAATCTATAGCTTGTTCGAAAGGTATTCGTTAAAGCTGTCTAACATATAAATTGTTAATCTATGTTGTCAATTTTGGCAGATAATTTAAAAAAAACTGCAAAAAACGCCATTTTTACACATTCAAACATTCATATCTTGGAAACTAAACATCAGAATCAAAAACAAATTAATAGCGTTCATACTGTTTTTTAGTTCTTTCATTTAAAATTGGTTTGGATAAGATCGGTTCAGCCATTGCTGAGAAACACGAATGAGAATTTGTCCGTTACATACACACACACAGACACACACACAGAGACATTGTCCCAAATCGTCGAGCTGAGTCGATTGGTATATAAGACTCGGCCCTCCGGGCCTCGGAAAAAATCTTGAAAGTTTGAGCGAATTCTATACATTTCTTTTATAAGAAATGTAAAAATCAAGAAGCGGGAGCGCATGTTTGCATCGTTGAAGCGGCATGCTCAATTCTTGGATGCCTACGATTCGGAAACACAAAGCGGGCAGGTTCAGAGTAGGCTGGACAAACTGGAGAAAAAATGGGAGGAATTCGAAGAAGTTCAGGAGGAAATTGCCGGGTTGGATGAAAAAGACGAATATGAGGAGGAAAACAACAGGGTGTATGCAAGGTTTGAGAACCTTTATTTTGAGTTGCGAGCAGCTTTGCTGAGTCAAATTGCCCCTTCGATCCAATTTGCACCAAATTTTGACACCAGCGTTGCGCGGAATCACAGCTCGATTGGATTTCATTCTGGAGTACGTCTGCCGCAGATTTCATTACCAGATTTTGATGGAGATTATCGAGGATGGCTATCGTTCAAATCTACGTATGAATCTCTCATTCATGAATCGGCGGAAATTAACGATGTTCAAAAATTCCATTATTTGAAATCAGCATTGAAGGGAGAGGCGGCAAAGCTCATCGATCGTTGACGATCACTGGCGGAAATTATGGTATAGCTTGGGCTACTATAACCAAACGATATTCCAACGAATACCTGCTCAAGAAGCGTCATCTTCAGGCTTTGATGGAATTTGGATATTCCATCATATTCCATCGATAAGGAATCTGCTGCTGCAATTCATGGATTAGTTGACGAGTTCGAGCAGCGTTTAAAAATCCTCAAACAGTTGGATGAAAACACGGATAGTTGGGGTGCGCTGATAGTACATTGGATGTGTTCAAAATTAGATGGGCAGACACTCCAGCTTTGGGAGGACCATGCTGCATCGGTTGATGTACCTACTTTTGCTGTTCTGGTGGCATTTTTAGAGAAACGAACACGGGTTTTAGATGCTGTATCATCGAATGCGATAGAATGCTCCAATGCTCTTCAAAAATCTACATTTAAACGTCCAAAATTAGCGGTTCACGCTGTCACTGGTAACGAGCGGGTCGGCGCAGCTTGTCCATGTTGTGGTGACAGTCATTATATGGCGCGATGCGCGAAGTTTTTGAGTTTGAGTCTCAAGGAAAAATTGGAGTTCGTGAACAGCAAACGATTGTGCAGTAACTGTTTTCGAGTTGGACATTGGGTACGAGAATGCAACTCAAACTTCAACTGTAGGACGTGCGGCAAAAAACATCATTCTTTCATTCATCCGGGTTTTCCACCCAGCAACGGCGGGTCTTCTAGCAACACAGCAGGTGGACAATCTTCACGGAAATCCGATGCGCAAACAGCATCAGCAAATGTTGCGACGAGTGGAGCAGAAGCAAACGAAAATGAAATTTTGGAGGACGAAGCAGTTGGATCTTACAGTGTTGGAACGAAAAGGAGTGCATCCAACGTGTTCTTGTCTACGGTTGTATTAGCAGTACGGGATCAGCATGGTGAAAAGCAATTATCTCGGGCCCTTCTTAATAACGGTTCGCAGGCAAATATTATGAGTGAGCGGTTGTGCCAAATGCTGAAATTGAAACGGAGGTCGGTAAATGTTCCTATTTGTGGGGTCGGACAGTCGGAATCGAGGGCCAAGCATGCAGTCAGTACAATCATCAGTTCTAGAGTGACAGAATTCTCGGTTGGGGTGGATTTCTTGGTGTTACAGCGGGTCACTTCTGAACTACCTTCGGCTAGTGTAGCGGTTTCGCATTGGAAGATTCCAGATAATTTGCGAATGGCTGATCCAGAATTCAACACCAGCAGTCGGATTGATTTACTAATTGGGGCGGAGCATTTCTATCGGTTCTTGTATGAGCGCGAGATGAAACGAATTTCATTGGGCCCGGGACTCCCAATTTTGGTGGACAATGTATTTGGTTGGGTTGTTTCGGGCAAGTGTGTAAACTCTAGCAATCAATCAGTTAATTGCTACATGGCAACTGCATCGGAAAATTTGGAGGATATACTTGAACGATTTTGGAAAGTGGAAAGCTCTGGAGCGAAATCCGGAGATAAAAAATCAATATCACGCCTTTGTGAAGGAGTACGTGGACCTAGGGCATATGAAATTGCTAAAGGAAGAGGAGTTGAATGCAGACATGGATAAAGCTGGTAGTTTGAAAGGCTACTACTTACCCCACCATGCAGTGGTGAAGGAGTCAAGCACTACAACAAAAGTGCGCTTTGTGTTTGACGGATCTGCCCGAACTGATAGTGGTTTTGCTCTAAACGATGCGCTTCTGAAAGGACCGACGATTCAGGATGAGTTATTAAGTTTGCTGCTGCGTTTTCGGAAGCATGAAGTCGCCCTCGTCGGAGATGTTGAGAAGATGTACAGATAGATACTTTTACATCAGGATGATACTCCTTTTCAACGTATTTTATGGAGATTTTCTGCGAATGAGCCCATCGAAACATATGAACTGTTAACGGTTACATACGGACTAACACCTTCGTCTTTCTTGGCAATTAGAACATTGCACCAGCTTGCTGCTGACAAAGGTGCGAGCTTTCCTTTGGCGAGTGCAGCGCTAGTTCACGATTTCTACGTTGATGACTTTATCGGTGGAGCTTCAAGTATCCCGAAGGCAATCCAGTTGCGAAAGGAGCTCGCTGATCTCATGTCAAAAGGAGGTTTCGTACTACAGAAATGGTGTTCAAATCGTCCTGAAGTTTTGGCTTGAATTCCTGCAGATCAGCTTGGCACTAACCTGTCGATTACTTTCGAGCTGAATCCTGATGGAGAGGTGAAGACTTTAGGAATTACTTGGGATCCAAGCACTGATCACCTACGATTGGTTTACGACATTGCAGAAAATAGCGATATTTGGACCAGGAGGCGCATGCTTTCGGCTATAGCAAAGCTGTTCGATCCACTTGGATTGATTTCGCCGGTGGTGGTCTCAGCAAAAATTATTATGCAAGAACTTGCTTTGCTGCAAACTGGATGGGACGCTCCTGTGCCGCCCTCCCTGGAGAAGAAATGGACAGATTTCTACGGCCAGTTGTCCAGATTATCAGAGGTACGAATCAGTAGGTTTGCATTCATTTCCGGTTGAGTCAACGTTCAGCTTCATTGTTTCGCTGACGCCTCCGAGTTAGCATATGGAGCGTGTTTATATATACGTACAGTGGATCGAACAGGAAATGTGCGAATCGAGTTGCTGTCTGCTAAGTCCCGCGTCGCTCCGCTAAAAAGATTAACACTTCCGCGACTAGAACTCTGCGCTGCAAGGGAAGCAGCTTGTCTGCATGCGAAAGTAGTCAAGTCTCTTGATTTGACTGGTTGCAAGTGTACCTTTTGGTCTGATTCTACCATTGTGTTACACTGGCTAAAATCTCCTCCTAACACGTGGAAAACGTTTGTGGCTAATCGTGTTTCTACTATTCAGACACTGTCACATGGACATTACTGGCAACATATCTCGGTAAAGGAGAATCCTGCCGATTTAGTCTCTCGCGGTATGTCAGTTGAGGACTTTCTTCAAAGCTTGCTGTGGAAATGTGGGCCTCCGTGGTTGCAGTCGTCGGCTGGAATATGTCAATCCAATACCCGAAACGTGAATTTCACTGACGAAGAGCTGGAGACACGAAAGCTAGTTCATACTGCCATTGTTGTGCCAGAGCCGAATGCGCTGTTCATGGTGCGTTCTTCGTTGGAGCCACTTTTGCACATTGTTGCATACTGCATTCGTTTTACTCGCAACTGTCGGAATGTCAAAAGTCGCAATCGTTCCCCATTTATAACTGTCGAAGAATTCTCAACGGCAAAGTTGGCTTTGGTCAAACTAGTTCAAGCCGGGTGCCTCGAGAATGATCTTAAACATTTGCACAAGCACGGACATGTCCATAAAAGGTCTACGCTTAGGTTGCTTCGTCCTTTTCTTGATAAGGCCGGCATCATTCGAGTTGGTGGTCGTCTTAGTTATTCCGCCCAAGAATTCACTACAAAACATCCAACAATACTTCCAAGTGTGCAACCCTTCACCAGAATGCTCGTTGATTATTTTCATCGTCAAACAGTCCATGGAGGACGTCAACTAACACTAGCGGTTATGAGACAGGAGTTTTGGCCCATACATGGTAAACGAGTGGTCAACACCGTGCTTCAGAAATGTCATCGTTGTTTTCACTGTAATCCAGTACCCATCCAGCAACCAACTGGCCAGCTTCCGTGTCCACGCGTTCGACCTAGTAGACCGTTCTCCATCGTAGGTGTGGATTACTGCGGTCCTTTTTATTTAAAGCCTCCGCATCGTCGTGCCGCAGCTCCCAAGGCATATATCGCTGTTTTTGTTTGTTTCGCCACCAAAGCGATGCATCTTGAAATCGTCAGTGACCTATCAACAGTTGGATTTATGTCGGCTTTCCGTCGCTTCATTGGATATCATGGTGTCCCGAGCGAAGTTCCATAAAAGATCGGCATGTCGCAGAGCTACGTCCAAAATGCAAAGAAGAGAGCTGGACTACATACATACAAGGTACAGAAATTCCCAAACCGCGATGAGCGGCAACAATCGACGGCTAAAACTCGGGCACGGAAGCTCTACGAGAAGATGCTGACAAAAAATAGCTGCTGTGTGATGGACGACGAAACGTATATAAAAGCCAATTTTAAGCAAATTCCGGGGTTGGAATTTTTCACCGGCAAGAGCAAGTTCTATGTGGACGACAAATTTAAGAAGAAGAAAATGTCGAAGATCTCCTCCAAATATCTCATTTGGCAGGCCATCTGCTCTTGCGGACTGAGGAGTGAGCCTTTCGTGACAAAGCGCACAGTAAATGGCGAGATCTACAAATCTGAGTGCCTCGAGAAGCGCCTTTTGCCGTTTTTGCAGCAGCACGACGAAGCTCCACTATTTTGGCCAGATTTGGCATCATGCCACTATTCTAAAAGTTTTCTGGAGTGGTATGAGGCCAATTCTGTCAATTTTGTTCCAAAGGACATGAATCAGCCAAACTTTCCGCCCGGTGGAGCAGTACTGGGCAATGATGAAGCGGGAACTTCGGAAGAGCAAGAAGACAGTCAAAGACGAGAAGGACATGTTAAGAAAATGGAACAAAACTGAAAAACTGGTACCGGATGACACTGTAAAGACTTTGATGGAAGGCATCAAGCGAAAATGCGTTCTATTTTACACTCAAGGCTCCATTGATTAACTTTTCTTTTGATTTTTGAAGTAAATATATGTATAAACTACCCTAAAATTTTGGTTTGATTTTAAACATTATAAGAAAATAGGCATGACATTTTCGGTGTCGCAATAATTTCGTGTTCGCCCTTTAGGCTTGGAAACAACTGCGTGCAGGAATTGACAAGACATTCGTCAATGTCATTCAAGTAAAAGTTATAGAGAAGAGGGCTTAGACATGAGCCCTGGGGAAGACCCATGTAGCTAATTCGTGATGTCGATAAATCACCATGCGAAAAATGCATATGCTTTTCAGACAGCAAGTTTAGCAAAAAGTTATTTAGAGTCGGTGAAAGACCATGCTGGTGCAGCTTCTCAGAAAGGATTTTGATAGAAACTGAATCAAAAGCCCACTTTATATCTAGGAAAACTTATGCCATCTGCTCTTTGCTAGCATAAGCCGTTTGAATTTCTGTTGAGAGCAACGCAAGACAATCGTTCGTCCCTTTGCCTTTGCGGAAATCAAATTATATATCTGACAGTAAGCCATTTGCTTCAACCCAATTATCGAGGCGAAACAAGATCATTTTCTCGAACAACTTTCGAATACAGGACAGCATCGCAATCGGTCCATACGAGTTGTGGTCGGAGGCTGGTTTTCCTGGTGTTTGAATGGCGATGACCTTCACTTGCCTCCAATCATGAGGGACAATGTTACCCTTAAGAAACTTATTAAATAAATTCAACAAGCGTCTTGTGGCAGAGTCTGGTAGATTCTTTAACAAGTTAAATTTGATTCTGTCTAACCCTGGGGCTTTATTGTTACATAACAAGAGAGCAAGTGAGAACTCCACAATAGAAACGGTGTTTCGTTCGCGTTATCGTGAGGGGACGCGGCGCGGTAGATCTTCTGTGCCGGGGTGGAATCTGGACAAACCTTTTTGGCTTAATCGAATATCCAACGGTTTGAATATTCCACGCTCTCGTTAGTACTGTTTCGGTTTCGTAAGCGCCGGGCCGTACTCCAAAGAGTGCTCATCGATGTTTCTCTCGTTAGTCCGTCGACGAACCGGCCCCAGTAGCTACCTTTCTTGGCTTTTATCAAACCCTTCATGCGTGTTTCTGCCATTGCGTACTGTCGGTAGCTGGCTATCAGCCCGTCGTTCCGGAAGGTCTTATACGCAGCGGCCTTCTCCGCGTACACGTCGCGTACAAAGTGCTCCTCGTTGTCCCACCATGGATTGGGAGGACGCCCGCGTGAGTTCGCGTCTGGTACGCGTTTAGTCTGAGCTTGAATCGCGGTATCAAGAATCAAGCCAGCCAGGAACCCGTACTCCCCAACAAACAACGAAAGCTGAACAAGCCTTTAATCCGAGAGAAAAAGCTGAACAAGAACTGTTTAAGCCATTATTCAGCTAAATTGTTTGTTGGGTCTTCCTCCGGAGGAAGCTCGTGTGTCGATTCTACTTTTTCGGATATCGCGGACGCGTAGCTCTTCCAACCAATATTTCGTGTGAGGCCATACGAAACATTGATTGTATTCGGTGGCCCTGCACCGTTAGCAATATTAATTACGATTGGCAAATGGTCGCTGCCATGGGGATCAGAGACTACTTTCCAAATGCAATCCAATCGCAGCGATGTCGAGCAGAGGGACCGATCTAAGGCGCTCGGACGCGTTGGAGGGGCAGGACGCGTTGGGAGTTGAAGTCACCTAAAACTAGCATCGGTGCGGGGAGGAGTTCCGCGATATCGCAAAGCCCTCGATGGCTGACTGAGGCTTTAGGGGGAATGTAGGTGGAAGCAATGCAAATACCTTTAATTCTGGTTTGGTAAGCGACAACTTCAATACCTGGTGTCGAGGGGAGGTCGATTCGGTGGAAAGAATAGCACTTTTTGATCCCCAAAAGTACTCCTCCGTAAGAGTCTTCTCGATCCAAGCGAATAATGTTAAAATCATGGAAGCTGTAACTGTTTATGTTACAAATGCAAAATGTAACGAGTGTCTGTGTTTGGGAGAAAACCAATAAAAATTAGAAGAGAAGTTTAGTGAAAAGTAGAGAATATGTGATAGACAAGATATTTTAGAACCCAATTGGGCGAGTTTCTTTGGCTGTGGGGTGTAGGAAAATGTAGAAGAATTTGGTTGTCGGAGTTGGTCAAAAAAAAAGGTGGAAAATAAAAAGGAAGCGGAAAAGATGGAAAGTGGGACCACAGATAACAGACGTTTAGGCTAGAACAAAATTTCTTCAAAAACGTGTGTAAACTTTCAAATTAATAAACGTTGGAAATTCGTGTTTCACTATTGCCATCTGCGCAGCTGTTTGCTACACGTGTTTGACAGCTGCACCCTAAATGGATTGTATCGATCACTGCGCCATCTGCAAACGTTTGCCAAACGTGTTTCAGACGTCTAATTTATTCGGAATTTCAGTAGTGGGTATTTACACACGATTCAAATCGAGCCTAAACGTCTGTTATCTGTGGTGGGACAGAGATAGGCAGGTGATGTGTTGGATTTAAGCTAGAAGCTCTCTTGGGTTTTGACCGTAGGAGTGAACAGATCGCATTCCGCTATTAATCGAAAGTGATAACAATGTTTTGGACGGTCTGACCGGTTTGGAAAGCCCCGATCACGGTGGAAATAACGCCAGTTAAGAGCAAAGGATCCGCAAGTGCCTGTTTCGCCCTGACTGGTTTATCCAGTACGATTAACCGTAAAGGAGCCATCCAACGTCCGTGCTGCCGAATGCAGTCCTTCATTCCGCCCGCTAATTATTAAGGACGACCGCGTGGTCCGTGGGCCAGATTAAGATCGCCATAACCAGGACGTCGAAGCAAAGAACGAAAGCCCGAGACGACAACGCTGAGAATCCATCGTTTCCCCGCTACTTTCCGACAACCTACCGCCACCACGCCGATCAAAGAAGCAGCAGGAAAGGATTCGAAGAAATTAGAAGAGGATAAAATTTTGTAAAGGGTGAGTAAATTATATACCATCTTGTTAAACTCGTTGTAGGTTTCCTCCCTGAACACAGATCCGAAATTCCCCCACAACGTAGTACGACCCTGGGACCCGAGGACCAAAAGAGGCCTTGCGTGCCCACCCCGGAACGCGTATACCAGGCGTTGGGGTTTTGAACCAGTTCCCCTCTGTAGTTGGTAAACATCATCCTCGGGGGCTGAGAGCAGCCGCGTCCCAAAACGGTAACATTTGGCGCCCAACTAAAATTGATTACGTTTCCTAGGAGAAGGAGAAATATTCGCAGAATATTTCTTCTTTCCAGTTGTGGGGGATTTTTCGCGAATATTGCATTTTCCGCTCAAATTCAATTAGTTTATTCCACGTGGTTGGTGTACGTTAGCAAAATTTCTTTGATATATCCACGGTGAATCCACAGACACCGATTTCGCGATCGCGTTAGTTAGCCCTCAAGGGAAAATAAAACAGAAATATTCTTGAAGAAACTTGAATCGAGTACTATTCCTATGTTTTTGACGGAGAAGATTGAGGTGATTTGAGTGCAAAAAAACCACAAAACTATTGGAGTTTCGGATAGTACGACGTTCTTAGTTAGATCGACCCGCGTCAGTCCCACCACCATTCAGACGGTTGTGGCTTATAGTTATTAATCAAAATGCCGAGATTTTCTGGACCAGATGTTTATTCGTTATACCGTACCATGCGCGTCGATCATCTTGCTCCGGGCGAGCTCGACCATGAGCTACTCCTTCGCGATATAGTAATCCCCGACGATCAATCGCGTTGCAAACGTCGGCGTCGGTTGAGTCAGATCATACGAGAAGGAAAAGCAGGTCATGAGTTCCTTATCCACTACGATATAGATCCAGAGCTGGATCTCGAAGCTTGCAAGACAATTTATAACGAAATCGTCCAAATTCTATCCTCTCAAGACAATAACAGCCATCGTTGCAAAGCAAGATTGCTCCATTTGGGACATCGAATGGTCCTGATTAAAAATCATAGCAGCGAAGATGTGCAGGCAAGATGTAAAGAAGAATATACAAAAGTTCTCCAATTGTTTTCCGAATATTTTTGGGATGCGCACGATCTTTTTGCTGACGGAGATCTGTCCTCTTTTTTACAATAGGGAAGACCTTAACGTCCTAACCCAGTACACGTGCTATTGGTAGGTGTCCAAGCTACCACACGGGGTGTACTGGGGGCGAGTCGGGCTCGAATGGTGCCGCTGCCATTAGTACCGACTAAACTCTATTGGGCTTCGCTAACGTTCCCCCCAGGAACTACCTCTCGGTATTACTTCTGGGGGGATGGCTGTACTTGATGTACTCATTCACTCTCGCTCACGCGTTCATACGTCCTGTATGGGGCTTACTTGGGTGCTCTCTCTATCGCACCTTGATTCACTCTCAAACACTCCACATGAGGCTGACTTTTGTGCTCACCTTTTTCCTTCCTTGCGAGGCTGACTTGTGTGCTCACCTTACTCATTCCTTGCTAGGCTTACTTTTGTGCTCGCCTCTCCCATACCATGTGAGGCTGACTTGGATGCTCACCCTATCACCTGGTTCACTCTCGATCGTACCACTCTATTGTACCCCTGTCACTCCCCCTGGCATCCCATGTGGGACATTTTTCTTAGGCTCCACTTCTGACATACCATGCGAGGCTGACTTGTGTGCTCACCTTTTTCATTCCTTGCTAGGCTTACTTTTGTGCTAGCCTCTACCATGCCTTTCTCGGCAAGTATTATAAAAATTGTAACGATACAACGGGGTGAACCGATTCACGCTTCTAGCTCATCGTACGACTCTCGCCGCAAGCTGCTACCACCCCGTTCCTGCTCTCCGCATTCCGCCATCGGGTTCCAACGCATACTGGGACGCACCGCAGTTGGCACTATGGAAGCCCTCGATCCCCCCGCCACAGTCGAGCACTTGCAGCCAGCGATCATCAGTCGTCCCGGTCCTGTGTGTGGGATGGGTGAAAGGGTCTTCCAACCTGCCGCAAATGGCAAGTATACATCTGTTCCGAACACTTCAAGCGCTGATGTATTCTTCGCTTCCAGTTTTTTGCCTTTTGCTCCGACATCTTGTTATCAGATGCCAACCATTTCTCTCGACGACGACGATAGTCGTATTTTGGGGCGCGACGCAGTTGATTCGGGATGCCTCGAATCCCTCACCACAGTCGACCGGGCGACCGTGAACCGTTCCGATACTGTTCGTGGGATTGACGAAAGGATCTTCCTACACGACAACATGGCTTCGCTCTCTGCTGTACCTGATCCGTCCTCCAACAACATCGAGGTTTACTACCAGAATGTTGGTGGCTTAAATTCATCAACTGACAGCTATTTGCTCGCGACCACGGGTTGCTGTTACGACGTTATCGCCTTGACCGAGACGTGGCTCGACAACCGTACTCTGTCTCGCCAGGTCTTTGGTTCAACATTCGATGTCTACCGCTGTGACCGCAATGCCATCAACAGCCAAAAGACATCAGGCGGTGGTGTGCTTATCGCCGTTCGCCGTGGTATAAAAGCCCGAGTGATCAACGATGACCGGTGGGCGAGCTCCGAGCAAGTGTGGATATCAGTGAAACTTGCCGATCGCAATCTGTTCCTGTGTGTTGTGTATTTTCCACCTGACAGAATTCGTGATTCCAGCCTGATCGATGTACATCTTTCCTCCGTTTCTTTTATCGCCTCGATCGCCGCCCCGTCTGATGATATCGTTATACTGGGCGACTTCAACTTACCTGGCTTGACGTGGTGCCAAGCAAGTAATGGTTTTCTACGAGTGGATATCGAAAAATCTGCGCTTATTAACAATGCCAGTTGTATTTTGGACAACTACAGCAGCGCAACTCTTCGGCAAATTAATAATGTCACCAACGAGAATGGACGTACATTGGACCTCTGCTTTGTAAGTACCCGGGACTGCGCTCCGTACTGCTGCACTGCACCGACTCCTTTAGTCAAGCAGGTGCGTCATCATCCCCCACTACATCTTGTATTCGCTGGTAGCCTAGGAGCGAATTTTGAAGACGTCTCAAGCTCTATCGTCTACGATTTTAAAAACGCCGACTACGACAGCATCGTTAGCACGCTGTTGGATATAAACTGGGACGAAAATATTAACAATGACGACGCGAACGAAGCAGCGATGACGTTTTCTAGTATTCTTAACTACCTTATCGACCGCCGTGTACTAAAGCGAACAATTAGTACCGATGAACACCCTCCCTGGCAATCAACCGTCCTTAGACGTTTAAAATCTGCCAAACGAGCTGCATTTAAAAAGTTCTCGAAGCATAAAACACTTGCATTACGAAATCACTACTTTCAACTCAACCACGAATACAAACAACAAAGCAGACGCGCCTTTTTTAGACACCAGCGAAACGTCGAGCGTCAACTGAAATCCAAGCCCAAGTCGTTCTGGAAGTATGTTAACGAGCAGCGAAAAGAACCCGGTTTGCCATCTTGTATGTCGTTTAATGGAGTTTTAGGCACCGACACTAAGGAAATTTGCCAACTGTTCTCCGACAAATTTTCAAGCGTTTTTTCCAACGAGCGCCTGCCACCACAACAAGTCGCTGCCGCCGCTAATTTAACTCCTTCTCTAGGACGAACCATCAACCGAATTTGTGTCGATAATGCTGCCATTCTTGCAGCAAATGCCAAACTGAAAGCATCTTGTTCCCCGGGTCCAGATGGTGTTCCCTCGATTTTTGTCTAAAAGTGCATCAGCGGCCTTCTTGAACCACTTCGGCGAGTCTTCGAGCTATCACTCACTACTGGTACATTCCCTTCCTGCTGGAAAGCAGCGCACATGTTTCCAGTTCATAAAAAAGGAAACAAATCGAACATTGACAATTATCGGGGAATCTCGTGTTTAAGTGCTGTATCAAAACTGTTCGAGCTGGTTGTGTTAGATCCTATTTTCTTTCACTGCAACCAACATGGTTTCATGCCTAAACGATCGACAACGACAAACCTGCTCTCGTTCACAACATATGTAATGGATGGATTCGCTGACGGATTGCAAACCGATGCTATTTATATGGATCTATCTGCGGCCTTCGACAAAATCAACCATGATATCGCAATAGCGAAGCTGGACAAACTCGGCATTCATGGACAACTTCTGCGCTGGTTTCGTTCCTACCTCGATGGAAGGCAACTCCAAATCAGCATTAAGGACTGTCTATCTGCACCATTCTTCGCTACATCCGGCATCCCACAAGGAAGCCATCTCGGTCCAGTAATATTCCTCCTCTACTTTAATGACGTCAATTTCACATTACAAGGACCCCGCCTTTCTTTCGCCGACGACATGAAAATTTTTCAACAAATACGGGATAAAACCGATGCCGAGCTTCTTCAGAGGGAACTAAGCAGCTTTAGCACGTGGTGTGATCTAAACAGAATGGTTTTAAACCCGAGCAAATGCTCAATCGTTACGTTCACGCGGAAACGCCAACCGACTCAGTTTAATTACCATTTCTTCGGCTCGAGCATTCCAAGACACTCTCACATCAAAGATCTCGGAGTCATCATGGATTCGGCATTAACATTCAAACCACATACGTCATACATCGTGGATAAGGCATCACGACAGCTTGGGTTCATCTTCCGAATAGCGAAAAACTTCAGGGACGTATATTGTCTTAAATCGCTTTACTGCGCGTTGGTCCGCTCAACGTTAGAATATTGTTCAGGTGTTTGGAATCCGTACTACTAGAACGGGATTGACAGAATCGAGGCTGTCCAACGCAGGTTCATACGCTTCGCCCTTCGTCATCTCCCATGGCGAAACAGATTTCAGCTGCCGAGCTATGAAAACCGTTGCCAGCTAATACACCTCGATACACTCAGCATCCGGAGGGACTGCTCTCGAGCCCTGTTCGTCTCGGACTTACTCTCTGCCAGAGTGGATTGCCCTACAATCCTCGGACGTCTGGATCTTCAAGCCCGCGTTCGAGCTCTACGCAATAACTCCCTTCTGCGAGTTCCGTTCAGGAGAACCAACTATGGTTGCCAGAGCGCTGTTACCGGACTCCAACGAATTTTTAACAGTGTGGCGACGGCCTTTGACTTCAACAAGACGCGAAATGCGATAAAAGTGCAAATGTTGTCAATTTTAAAATGTAATTAGTTTAAGCAACCACCATTGGGGCCAAGGGGCCTGTTGGTGAAGGTAATAAACATAAACATAAACATGCCATGTGAGGCTGACTTTTGTGCTCACCCTTAACATACCGTGTGAGACTGACTTGGATGCTCACCCTTTCGCTCCTCTGCCACGCCACGAGGCATCGATAGCTAAGTCCCAACATACTACGCTACGACCCTCCCATCTTGGCATGAGGCAGTCCACTTATACGCCTATACACCCGCTCTTCTGCCTTGCTTCAGGGTGGCTGGGTTTACCCTTTGCGCGGTTGCCAGTCGCTGCGCCGAACCTGCCTCATCATGAATAGACCATTCACTTACTTTTCTGCGCTCGGCCTTTTTCGCTCCAACTAACCAATCACTAGTTAGTCGTGCCCGTCGTCTGTTGCTCGGTTCGCCAAATAACCTGTAGCCTACAGACAATCTGGGTGATAGCAGCCGAGACTGCGTTCCACTTCTCCTCCGAGTGACACAACCGCTGAATAAGGGTATCAGGGGTTGTGTCCCAGCCACAGACGTCAAGCATTGCTCTTCTTTCGACGTCGAACCGAGGACATACGAACAGTATGTGTTCGGCAGTTTCGTCTACACCTGGGCAGTCCAACTCCGCTAGCGAATGACGGATCTCAATAGTGGCATGTCTGTAATAATATACGTACATGGAACTATTGAGAACCAGAGCTACAGGTCCAAAGCCCTGGTAAAGGAGGATGGTTGTGATGATCTGGGCCGAGGTCACCAAGTAAAGCAAGGTAGGTCATAACCCCAATTCCAAGGCGTGAAGCGACCCGTGCCGAGGGATGAGTGATCGAGGGGGTGAAAAAGATGCTCGATCGTTAACGGAAACTGTGGGGTACCTGGGCAACCCCCACAGTAAGCGTCCCTTACCACGTTAATGCGGAGCTCTGGCGTGGTGGACATCTATTCTCGCGCTACTCGTGGGATTTAACATGGAGACAACAAAAAATAAAAATCAACAGTAGGAGGTGCCAAACCCCTTCGCTAGAGGTGGTTTGGCGAGGTCTCCCCCCCGTGGGGAGAGTAGTGGAGCGATGAGTGCTGCATCTGAAAGCACCAGTGACCCCCCAGCAGCGGTAGGAAATAGCCCTACCAACACACCGGACGGGCCACTATCTGCGATGCGCAAAGTGGTGGAGCAGCTCGATGCAATAATCGAGTACACTAGCGCAAAGCAAAATATAAGCAAGGAGTTAAAACAGAGTCTCCTGGAACTCCGGAAAACTGTTCGTGTCGTAAGACAGAAACAGCAGGCTTATGCCAAGAGGGTGGAATGTCGGGAGAAGTCCGACAGAGAAACCCAGACAGTGGCCTCCAAGAGGGAGGGAAAAGAGAAGGTCGATACGGGCACTCAGACAGTGGCCTTCACCTTTTATGGAGCAGCCACGTCGCTCGAAGCGGCGGCCGAGTTCCCCTCGAAGGGCAAAGGCAAGGGCAATCGCAAGATGGCGTCGATCGCGAAGCGCCCTAGGAAGTCGCCAGGCGAGGGTGCAAAAAGCGACACCACACGGCGTGCAACCGTTAAGGTCAAACGCCGTCTGGGCGAGGTAAGCGAGGGCGAGAGTGACCTCGCTGGGCAGAGAGAGAGAGGGTACCAGCAACCCGGCGCGACCGGGGCAGGGGGGCCCAAACCCCTGGACGCTGGTCACCAAGAAGAAGCCGGCACCGACACCGGAGGTACCGCGGCCCGCGAAGAAGGCCAAGGACAGAGGCGAGGCCTTGTGGTTGAAAACCGACAAGGACAAATTTATTTGCCGATGTCCTAATGTCGATGAAGGCGGCCGAAAGCCTTTCGGCCCTTGGGCAAGATGTGCGTAGTGTGAGACGCACCAACACGGGAGAAATGCTTCTGGTGCTGAAGCGAGGCGCACAATCTAGTGCGGTATACAAGGCCTTGGCCCAAGAGGTCCTTGGTGAGGGCGCCCAAGTCAGGTCGCTAGGGGCGGAAATGACTCTCCAGTGCAAGCATCTGGACGAGTTCACGACCGCAGAAGACGTCGTCGCAGCCGTTAAGGAACAATGCGACGTCACAATCGAGCGGGCCTCTGTGCGATTTAGAGATGGACCCTCTGGCACCCAAGTAGCCTACCTCAGGCTACTGAAGGCGGATGCCAAAAAGGTAACCGAGAAAGGTAAGCTGAAAATCGGCTGGTCGGTATGCCCTATTAGCATGCCCCAGCCGCCTTCAGTGGATAGGTGCTATCGGTGCCTTGAGTCCGGCCACAAAGCCTACGAGTGCAAGGGCATAGATAGGAGCAAACTATGTCGTCGCTGCGGCGAGGAGGGACATAAAGAGCGGGGTTGCACTAAGGCACACAAGTGCCTTATCTGCACCGCTAAGAAGCAAGCCCATAAACATGCTATGGGCGGACCTTCGTGTCCCTTCGGTGAGTTAAATAAGAAGAAGCCGTGAACGTCACACAGCTAAATCTTAACCATTGTGCGGCAGCCCAACAGCTGCTGTGGCAGTCGGTCTCGGAGTCGAGGACAGATGTCGCCCTCTTATCAGACCCGTACCGCATCCCTGCCGGCAACGGCAATTGGGTGTCGGACGGGTCTGGAATGGTGACAATCTGTACAACGGGACGGTTCCCGGTTCAAGAGGTAATACACCCCTCCGCCGAGGGTGTGGCGATTGCCAAGATCAATGGTGTGTTCTATTGCAGCTGCTACGCCCCACCAAGGTGGCCAATAGAACAGATCAACCAGATGATCGACAGGCTCTCGTCGGACCTAGTGGGCCGGAAACCGGTAGTCATAGCGGGAGACTTTAACGCTTGGGCAGTGGAGTGGGGCAGCCGCTGTACAAATAGCAAGGGTCAAGCGCTAATGGAGGCGCTTGCGAAACTCGATACTGTGCTAGCTAATAATGGCTCCGCTAGTACATTCCGTAGAAACGGAGTGGAGGCGTGGATTGACCTAACATTTGCCAGCCCGAGTCTGACTCCAGGCATGGAATGGAGGGTAGACGAAGGCTACACCCATAGCGATCATTTAGCAATCCGCTTTAAGATCAACTATGGTGTGCAGCATCCGAGGGCGGGAGATCCCTGTCAGGTACGCGGGTGGAAGTCCAATCACTTCGACAGCGAAGCTTTCACCGCGGCCCTGGGACTGGAGGCCAACACCGACAGTCTAAGCGGGGATGCGCTGGTAGCTGTTCTATCACGCGCGTGCGACGCCATTATGCCGAGAAAAACACTGCCAAGAAACGGCACACGCCCGGTATACTGGTGGAGTGCCGAGATTGCTGCTCTACGATCATCCTGCCTCAGAGCTAGACGTAGGATGCAAAGAGCTCGCACCGAGGATGCAAGAGAGAACCGCCGTGAAGTGTTTCGAGCTGCGAAATTGGCCCTTAACAAGGCGCCGAGGGTGTGGCGATTGCCAAGATCAATGGTGTGTTCTATTGCAGCTGCTACGCCCCACCAAGGTGGCCAATAGAACAGATCAACCAGATGATCGACAGGCTCTCGTCGGACCTAGTGGGCCGGAAACCGGTAGTCATAGCGGGAGACTTTAACGCTTGGGCAGTGGAGTGGGGCAGCCGCTGTACAAATAGCAAGGGTCAAGCGCTAATGGAGGCGCTTGCGAAACTCGATACTGTGCTAGCTAATAATGGCTCCGCTAGTACATTCCGTAGAAACGGAGTGGAGGCGTGGATTGACCTAACATTTGCCAGCCCGAGTCTGACTCCAGGCATGGAATGGAGGGTAGACGAAGGCTACACCCATAGCGATCATTTAGCAATCCGCTTTAAGATCAACTATGGTGTGCAGCATCCGAGGGCGGGAGATCCCTGTCAGGTACGCGGGTGGAAGTCCAATCACTTCGACAGCGAAGCTTTCACCGCGGCCCTGGGACTGGAGGCCAACACCGACAGTCTAAGCGGGGATGCGCTGGTAGCTGTTCTATCACGCGCGTGCGACGCCATTATGCCGAGAAAAACACTGCCAAGAAACGGCACATGCCCGGTATACTGGTGGAGTGCCGAGATTGCTGCTCTACGATCATCCTGCCTCAGAGCTAGACGTAGGATGCAAAGAGCTCGCACCGAGGATGCAAGAGAGAACCGCCGTGAAGTGTTTCGAGCTGCGAAATTGGCCCTTAACAAGGCCATTAAAAGCAGCAAGAGAGCGTGTTTCGACAACCTATGTGAGAGTGCCAACGCGAATCCGTGGGGTGACGCCTACAGGATTGTGATGGCCAAGACCAAAGGGGGCACCTCACCAGAACGGTCTCCGGACCGGTTGGCAACGATTATCGAAGTACTCTTCCCGTCTCGAGCCACAAGCCCCTGGCCACCTGCACTACGAGACAGTGCGGGCACGGCCGAAATGGTGGCTCCAGTGACGAATGAAGAACTACTCGCAGTGGCTAAATCCCTAGCAATGAACAAAGCTCCAGGGCCGGATGGAGTTCCAAACAACGCACTCAAGGCAGCGATCATAGCGAACCCGAACATGTTCAGGCAAGCTATGCAGAGATGCCTTGACGAGTTCAGTTTACCCGATAGATGGAAAAGGCAGAAATTGCCGACGACGTAACCTTGGAGGTCTGCGGGGAGTCAATTCCTGAGGTAGAACTAACCGCAGAACACGCGATTAGCACGGTGGAGGAATGGATGAGCGCGAGAGGCCTGGAGCTCGCTCAGCATAAGACGGAGGTAGTTATCGTCAACAACCGCAAGTCAGCACAACATGCAGTTATCCATGTGGGACAAGTCGTAATCACCTCACAGCGGAGCCTGAAGTACCTCGGAGTCATTATAGACGACAAGCTGACCTTCGGCAGCCATGTCGACTATACGTGCAAGAGAGCGTCGACTGCTGTTGCGGCTCTATCGAGAATGATGTCCAACAGCTCAAAGGTGTGCGCCAGTAGACGTAGGTTACTGGCAGGCGTTGCCGTATCTATCCTCAGGTACGGCGGCCTGTCATGGTCAAGAGCACTGAGGGTAACCAGTTACCTACAGAAACTGGAGAGCACCTACCGCGTGATGTGCCTCAGAGTGATATCTGCCTACCGCACGGTATCACACGATGCATCCTGCGTGATAGCGAGCATGATGCCAGTCGGGCTGGTCATTCGGGAAGATGAGGAGTGCTTTGAGCTACATGGAAATAGGGGAGCCCGCGAGCGCACCAGGGTGACCTCGGTCGCCAGATGGCAGCGTGAGTGGGGTAACTCCTCGAAAAGTAGGTGGACCCACCGGCTGATACCTAGCATATCGAGCTGGGTGGGAAGACCCCATGGGGAAGTTCACTTCCACCTGACACAATTCCTGTCAGGCCATGGCTGTTTCCGACAGTACCTCCACAGGTTCGGGCACGCGGAGGTCCCAGTCTGCCCTGACTGCCCAGGTGTAGATGAAACTGCCGAACACATACTGTTCGTATGTCATCGGTTCGACGTCGAAAGAAGAGAGGTAATCTGGCGAACCGAGCAACAGACGACGGGCACGGCTAACTAGTGATTGGTTAGCTGGAGCGAAAAAGGCCAAGCGCAAAAAAGGGAGTGAATGGTCTGTTCATGCCGAGGCAGGTTTGGCGCAGCAAATGGCAACCGCGTAAGGGGTAAACCCAGCCACTCCGAAGCAAGACAGAAGAGTGAGTGTATAGGCGTATAAGTGGACTGTCTCATGCCAAGACGGGAGGGTCGTAGCGTAGTATGTTGGGACTTAGCTATCGATACCTCATGGCGTGGCAGAGGAGTGAAAGGGTGAGCATCCAAGTCAGTCTCACACGGCATGTTAAGGGTGAGCACAAAAGACAGCCTCACATGGTATGGTAGAGGTTAGCACAAAAGTCAGCCTAGCAAGGAATGAAAAAGGTGAGCACACAAGTCAGCCTCGCATGGAATGTCAGAAGTGGGGCCTAAGAAAAATGTCCCACATGGGATGCCAGGGGGAGTGACAAAGGTACAATAGAGTGGCACGATTGAGAGTGAATCAGGTGATAGGGTGAGCACCCAAGTCAGCCTCACATGGTATGGGTGGGGCGAGCACAAAAGTAAGCCTAGCAAGGAATGAGTAAGGTGAGCACACAAGTCAGCCTCGCAAGGAACGAAAAAGGTGAGCACAAAAGTCAGCCTCATGTGGGAGTGTTTGAGAGTGAATCAAAGTGCGATTGAGAGAGCACCCAAGTAAGCCTCATACAGGACATATGAACGCGTGAGTAAGAGTGAATGAGAACATTTAGTACAGCCATCCCCCCAGAAGTAATACCGAGAGGTAGTTCCTGGGAGGAATGATAGCGGAGCCCAATGGAGTTTAGTCGGTATTAATGGCTGGTCGAGCCCGACACGCCCCCAGTGCATCCCGTGTGGTAGATTGGACCCTACCAATAGCACGTGTACTGGGCTAGGACGTAAAGGTCTTCTCCATTGTAAAAAAAAACACCTGGGCAGTCCGGACAGACTGGGACCTCCGCGTGCCCGAGCCTGTGGAGGTACTGTCGGAAGCAGCCATGGCCTGACAGGAATTGTGTCAGGTGGAAGTGAACTTCCCCATGGGGTCTTCCCACCCAGTTCGATATGTTAGGTATTAGCCGGTGGGTCCACCTACCTTTCGAGGAGTTATCCCACTCACGCTGCCATCTGGCGACCGAGGTCACCCTGGTGCGCTCGCGGGCTCCTCTATTTCCACGGAGCTCGAAACACTCCTCATCTCCCCGAATGACCAGCCCGACTGGCATCATGCTCGCTATCACGCAGGATGCATTGTGTGATACCGTGCGGTAGGCAGATATCACTCTGAGGCACATCACGCGGTAGGTGCTCTCCAGTTTCTGTAGGTAAATGGTTACCCTCAGTGCTCTAGATACGGCAACTCCTGCCAGTAACTTACGTCTACTGGCGCACACCTTTGAGCTGTTGGACATCATCCTCGATAGTGCCGCAACAGCAGTCGACGCTCTCTTGCATGTATAGTCGACATGGCTGCCGAAGGTCAGCTTGTCGTCTATAATGACTCCGAGGTACTTCAGGCTCCGCTGTGAGGTGATTACGACTTCTCCCACATGGATAACTGCATGTTGTGCCAACTTGCGGTTGTTGACGATAACTACCTCCGTCTTATGCTGAGCGAGCTCCAGGCCTCTCGCGCTCATCCATTCCTCCACCATGTTTATCGCGTGTTCTGCAGTTAGTTCTACCTCGGGGATTGACTCCCCGTAGACCTCCAAGGTTACGTCGTCGGCAAAGCCCCAGGAGGGAACTTCAGTCTCAGAACCCCGTCATACATGAGGTTCCATAGCACCGGGCCTAGGATCGAGCCCTGCGGGACTCCGGCGGTAATCGGAACCCTTTTCTGACCGGCATCGGTCTCGTATAGAAGTACGCGGTTCTGGAAGTAACTTTCCAGGTTCCGGTACGGACCCACCGGTAGGCTAAGCCGGTGTAACGAGAGCGCGATGGCATCCCAGCTTGCGCTGTTGAATGCGTTCTTCACGTCAAGTGTCACTAACGCACAGTATTGAATGCCTCGCCTTTTCCGTTGGATCGCTATCTCGGCAGTCTTTATCACTGAATTGAGAGCGTCCACTGTGGACGGAGATCTGTCCTCTAGCAGTGGTGATTCGCAATCGGCTGCCACTGCATCGAGAAATAAAACTTTGCCCGCAAAACTTGGGGTAATCCCAAAACATATAAAACCAAAATACGTTACTAAGGAAGATTTCACTTCTGCCATGAGAGAAATCGGGGACTTATTCAAAAACTTATCTAGCGAGTTGAAGGACTTGAAAGCAGATTTACGTCCAGTATCTCGTTCCACATCACCGCTACTAAAAGATAACGAAATTTCAGACATTTTGCACGACACTCCATTGTCAGCATCCGCTTGTCATGGGAAAAATCGCTCGAGTAACAGAATAAATTTTATCGACGAAGTACCGCGTCTTTCTCTCAGTTCAACCTGTGTAGTAACTACCGCTGTGGGTCAGAGCATATCATTTCCCCCACTTAAACCAAAATGTAGCAGCGAATATGTCATTAGTCAGCCCTATAACATTCCTCCAAAAAGCCCCCCACTAGAAATCACCCAGTTTTCATCTAATTATGGTCTTCCTAAACCACCCGCGACGCAGAGGGCAGGCCCTCTGCGCAATATACCCCATGGGCCGAACCATATCGGATATTGTCTAACCCGTTGGCAAACTCGGCACTTCGTACGCGAACCCTCCCACTACTCAATTCTCACAGTTCATTCCATACGATTTTCGACCTCTGGATCTCCCAACAATTAATCATCATCACTTCGAAACTCAAGCTCGTAAAGTGATTCCCGTTTCGCAGTGGAAAATCCAAAAATATAAAGCTGATGACCAGGGACTGGGAATGAATGAGTTTCTGGACAACGTGACTCAATTAGCAATCTCTGAGCACGTTTCCGAGACTGATTTGTTCGATTCGGCAATTCATCTTTTCGATGGGCCAGCTTTGAACTGGTATACGGCTATGAGAAGCCAACACCGTCTAGCAAAGTGGAAGGATCTGGTTGTCCAACTTCGTTCGGCCTTTCGTCACCCTGATTTAGATGTGGTTTTACGGGTTAAAATATACTAAAATCGCCAACAGCGAAACGAAACATTTCAGCAGTATTACCTGCAGATGGAGAAGTTATTTAGAAGCATGTCACAGCCAATGGCTGATATAGATAAGCTCGAAGTTTTGAAAATGAACATGAGATACGACTACAGAAAGTTACTTGTGGAAAAACAAATCACGAAACTGGCACCTAGTCAGTGTCGTGATTTGTTTTAGTGTCACCAGGGAATGACCTACACGCAGCCGATTCATCTGCTTTCGCCAGAGTATTCGGTAACCAGAAAAAGGAATCCTGTGCCGTTGCCACCCACTATAACCGCAAGGGTAACAACGAACAGTACTCCAGAACATTTCAGAATAGAATCCAACAAAAACGAAACATGAAACCAAATGAGCAGAGTAATTACACCAAACAAAAGTTTCAGGACCGACCGCTAAACATAGATCAGAAAAACCCGACCCCGGGAACAACTAAGATTAAATCAAATGAACCCGCAAAAGGTGAACCTAACAGGACAGATGCATTTGGCAAATTAGTGAGTAATTATAAGCCTCCTATCAACGGCGAATGTTTTAGTTGCCTAGAGAACCATAGTGTAGGCAAGTGGCCTTTGCCGAGAAGATTTTATTGTAAGGTGTTCGCTTTTCCAGGAGTCGAGCCCAAATCGTGCCCGTATCGTAAAAAAAACTCAAAGGGAATCTTAAAGTCGTTGGATCCTCAAGATACGCCCCTCCATAACTCTTTTTGAAGTCTGCTCTCAGAACTCCCGAACCATTACTACCCAAACGCCCATGAATGTTCACCAAGTCAAGTTAATAAAATTACGTTGACTTCGCCTGACGGCACCGACGACCGTTCGCACGTACAAATAAAGCTTTTTGACATCTCTATTTGTGCACTGCTGGATAGTGGAAGTCATCGTTCGATGTTTAACTCTAAGATATTTCGCGTGGCGTAAGATTAAGACAATTGAATGAGCCGCTCGAACTCGTGACAGCTACTGGGGACTTAACAATTTCTGGGGAAGTATTAGTCCCATATTCATTCGAAGGACGAACACGAGACATACTCACGTTGGTCGTCCCTAAACTGACGAATGATTGCATCTGTGGAATAGACATCTGGCGGACCTTTGGAATCCGTCCTACAGTGGCCACGTGTTCGTTAGCTAGGAGTAGATCAGCTTCAACTGAACCGTTTGGCGGTCCGGTTGTTTTGACAGACACGCAAAAGCAAATACTAGAACAGGTTAAAAAGTCTTTTAAAGTGGCGACTCCAGACAAATTGGACATCACTCCCCTTATTGAACATGAAATCAATATAATGTGGCAACACAAGTCTGAAAAACCTGTACGCCAATATCCCTACCCTATTGCTGCAAAAATCCAAGAGGGCCTTTTGGCCGAAGTCGATCGTTTGCTAGCGCGAGGGACAATAGAAGAATCCAATTCCGACTGGTCGCTGAACATCGTCCCTATTCGGAAAACATTCGGGGATATACGACTGTGCCTTGACGCCCGCAAACTCAACGAGCGAACGAGCCGTGATGGTTATCCTCTTCCCCATCCCGGACGCATACTGGGTCGCCTACCTCGGGCGCGGTATCTGAGTACAATTGATCTCACTGCAGCTTTCAGTGTTCAAGGGAAAGGAATGTATCAATTCACTCGTCTCCCTTTCGGGCTTATAAACAGCCCCGCTACCCTTGCGCGGTTGATGAACCGAGTTTTGGGACAGAGTTTCTTGGAGCCAAACGTCTTTGTGTACTTAGACGATATCGTCATAGTCACAGAGACGTTTGAAGAGCACATTTGACTACTCCAAGAAGTAGCGAGACGCTTACGAGAAGCTAATTTATCTATCCAGCTTGAAAATCTCATTTTTGTTGACCAGAAATTCCCTTCTTAGGATATATCCTGTCTTCTCAGGGTTTGCAGACAAATCCCGAAAAGATCAGACCTGTTGTTGAGTATGAGCGCCCGGCGATTTATAGCTGATTTTAGTCGTATCGCTAAACTAACATAAAAAACCTGAAATGGACTCCGGCAGCAGAAGAGGCATTTCAAAATATAAAAGAAAAGCTCATAACCGCACCCATGCTAAGAAGCCCCGATTTCGACTTTGAATTTCTCATTCATACGGACGCTAGCGATCATGCTATTGCGGGTGTCCTAACACAAAACATCGATTACCGTGAATATGTAATTGAATACTTTTCGAATAAGTTGACCACACCGGAGCGAAACTACCATGCCACCGAAAAAGAGGGACTGGCCGCTCTACTGTCAATTGAACACTTCCGTGGGTTCATTGAAGGTAAACACTTCACCCTGGTAACGGATTCATCGGCTCTGACTTTTATAATGCGCACAAAGTGGAAAACGTCATCCAGATTAAGCCGTTGGAGCTTAACTCTCCAACAGTACGACTTAACAATAGACCTTTCTCGTCCGACCTAACCCCATTTTTCTTATTTTTAATCGAAAGATTACACATTTTTAAGAATATTTCCGTTAAAATGAGACTTTTTAGAGCTATCGTGATTTTTTAATGATTTTTTAAAGTTTGAAAAATGCAAGAATGTTGAATATTTTTTTCACCTTTGCAAGAATGGTGAGACTCAAAAAGTGTGTTTGGGCAGCACTGGTTTGTATATATTTTCTTGAGTTCTTGGCAACGCAGCAAATGAAGTGGTGAGTCGCGGTATAAAATTCATTGGCAAGGTAAACAAAATAAAGTGAACCTTTCGCTGTAGAGCATTGCATGAAAATGTTTAACCTCAACTATTTGACAGTTCAGAGAGCTTGTTTACATGGTATTGAAATTTTTTGTTTATTCGATCATAGTATGAGAAACTTGGTTCGGTTCGATGCTAAATATTAACACCTTGTAAACTAGCTCGCTCAGTTGTAATTTATCGTCATCATGCAATGTTCCGTTAAATTTAGCATTTCGACTTTTGTTGTACATGATTCGTTGAAGTGAGCCATTTCTAGCCAAACATTTGAAAAAGGCTTACTCCAAAATGCAAGTTGATAGTTCATGCAAAAATGGAAATTAAAAGTATTTTTGCCTTTCTCAATAGAAAAGTATTGCAATTGCTCTGAAAACCGACATTTTAACGGAGGCCCGGAGGGCCGAGTGACATATACCATTCGATTCAGTTCGTCGAGTTCGGCAAATGTCTGTGTGTGTATGTATGTGTGTATGTATGTATGTGTGTGTGTATGTGTGTGTATGTGTGTGTGTATGTGACCAAAAATGTCACTCATTTTTCTCAGAGATAGCTGAACCGATTTTGACAAACTTAGTCTCAAATGAAAGGTGCAACGTTCCCATAGGCTGCTATTGAATTTCTAATGGATCCGACTTCCGGTTCCGGAATTACAGGGTGATGAGTACGAACACGCAGAAAATGTCGATTTTAATAAATTCTGCAATAAATGTATAAAGGTGAAAATTTTTCCAAAATATGACCACAACTGCTTCGATTTGTAGTATTAGGTCACTAACATCCATTCAAAATCTATTTGGCCACATTGGCCACCATCATCGGTTCCGGAAGCCCCGGCGGAAGTATCTAAATTCAGAATATCAGTCACATCGGTTTCTCGGAGATGGCTAGACCGATTCGACTAAACTTGGCCTCATATGAAAGGTATTGCGTCCCCGTAAATGGCTATTTAATTTCATCCCGATTCGACTTCCGGTTCCGGAGTTACAGGTTGTGGCGTGCGATCACATAGCAAATTGTGATTCAAACCGATACTCCGATGAAAGCAAAAAAGGTAAAAAATTTCGCTAAAATGTCTCTCAAACAACTTAAATTTGCTGTTCTAGGTCACCGACGGCCAACCAAACTTTCGTTGACTACATTGACCACCATAGACGGTTCCGGAAGTGCCCGGGAAAAGCGGCCATCTTTCAAAATTTACGAACTCACATCAGTTTCCCGGAAATGGTTGGGCCGATTTTCACAAATTTAGTCCCAAATGATAGCTATAATATCCCCATAGATGTCTTTAAAATTTCGTACGGATCACTTATATGGTTCCGGAAATATAGACTAAACCGTCCGGTCACATATGAAATTCCCATATAAGCCGGAACTCAAATTTTTTTTCAAAGGGGGGACCTCATGAAATTTCAGAAATCGAATTCGTATTTTTGATGCCAAACATCTTTAAAATGCATTAAACGTCGAGATTTTATGTTATCTCGAAAATTTTTTTTTATAAAAATCGACTTTTTGGGACTTTGCCGATTTCGTACCTTTTTGCCTTTCTCAATAGAAAGGTATTGCAATTGCTCTGAAAACCGACTTTTTAACGGAGGCCCGGAGGGCCGAGTGACATATACCATTCGATTCAGTTCGTCGAGTTCAGCAAATGTCTGTGTGTGTGTGTGTGTGTATGTGTGTATGTGACCAAAAATGTCACTCATTTTTCTCAGAGATGGCTGAACCGATTTTGCCAAACTTAGTCTCAAATGAAAGGTGCAAGGTTCCCACAGGCTGCTATTGAATTTCTAATGGATCCGACTTCCGGTTCCGGAATTACAGGGTGATAAGTACGAACACGCAGAAAATGTCGATTTTAATAAATTCTGCAATGAATGTATAAAGGTGAAAAATTTTCCAAAATATGACCACAACTGCTTCAACTTGTAGTATTAGGTCACTAACATCCATTCAAAGTCTATTTGGCCACATTGGCCACCATCCTCGGTTCCGGAAGCCCCGGCGGAAGTATCTAAATTCAGAATAACAGTCACATCGGTTTCTCGGAGATGTCTAGACCGATTCGACTAAACTTGGCCTCAAATGAAAGGTATGTATAAATGTATAAAGGTGAAAATTTTTCCAAAATATGACCACAACTGCTTCAACTTGTAGTATTAGGTCACTAACATCCATTCAAAGTCTATTTGGCCACATTGGCCACCATCCTCGGTTCCGGAAGCCCCGGCGGAAGTATCTAAATTCAGAATAACAGTCACATCGGTTTCTCGGAGATGTCTAGACCGATTCGACTAAACTTGGCCTCAAATGAAAGGTATTGCGTCCCCGTAAATGGCTATTTAATTTCATCCCGATTCGACTTCCGGTTCCGGAGTTACAGGTTGTGGCGTGCGATCACATAGCAAATTGTGATTCAAACCGATACTCCGATGAAAGCAAAAAAGGTAAAAAATTTCGCTAAAATGTCTCTCAAACAACTTAAATTTGCTGTTCTAGGTCACCGACGGCCAACCAAACTTTCGTTGACTACATTGACCACCATAGACGGTTCCGGAAGTGCCCGGGAAAAGCGGCCATCTTTCAAAATTTACGAACTCACATCAGTTTCCCGGAAATGGTTGGGCCGATTTTCACAAATTTAGTCCCAAATGATAGCTATAATATCCCCATAGATGTCTTTAAAATTTCGTACGGATCACTTATATGGTTCCGGAAATATAGACTAAACCGTCCGGTCACATATGAAATTCCCATATAAGCCGGAACTCAAATTTTTTTTCAAAGGGGGGACCTCATGAAATTTCAGAAATCGAATTCGTATTTTTGATGCCAAACATCTTTAAAATGCATTAAACGTCGAGATTTTATGTTATCTCGAAAAATTTTTTTTATAAAAATCGACTTTTTGGGACTTTGCCGATTTCGTACCTTTTTGCCTTTCTCAATAGAAAGGTATTGCAATTGCTCTGAAAACCGACTTTTTAACGGAGGCCCGGAGGGCCGAGTGACATATACCATTCGATTCAGTTCGTCGAGTTCAGCAAATGTCTGTGTGTGTGTGTGTGTGTGTATGTGTGTATGTGACCAAAAATGTCACTCATTTTTCTCAGAGATGGCTGAACCGATTTTGCCAAACTTAGTCTCAAATGAAAGGTGCAAGGTTCCCACAGGCTGCTATTGAATTTCTAATGGATCCGACTTCCGGTTCCGGAATTACAGGGTGATAAGTACGAACACGCAGAAAATGTCGATTTTAATAAATTCTGCAATGAATGTATAAAGGTGAAAAATTTTCCAAAATATGACCACAACTGCTTCAACTTGTAGTATTAGGTCACTAACATCCATTCAAAGTCTATTTGGCCACATTGGCCACCATCCTCGGTTCCGGAAGCCCCGGCGGAAGTATCTAAATTCAGAATAACAGTCACATCGGTTTCTCGGAGATGTCTAGACCGATTCGACTAAACTTGGCCTCAAATGAAAGGTATTGCGTCCCCGTAAATGGCTATTTAATTTCATCCCGATCCGACTTCCGGTTCCGGAGTTACAGGTTGTGGCGTGCGATCACATAGCAAATTGTGATTCAAACCGATTCTCCGATGAAAGCAAAAAAGATAAAAAATTTCGCTAAAATGTCTCTCAAACAACTTCAATCTGCTGTTCTAGGTCACTGACGGCCAACCAAACTTTCGTTGACTACATTGACCACCATAGACGGTTCCGGAAGTGCCCGGGAAAAGCGGCCATCTTTCAAAATTTACGAACTCACATCAGTTTCCCGGAAATGGTTAGGCCGATTTTCACAAACTTAGTCCCAAATGATAGCTGTAATACCCCCACAGATGTCTATAAAATTTCGTACGGATCGCTTATATGGGTCCGGAAATATAGACTAAATCGTCCGGTCACATATGAAATTCCCATATAAGCCGGAACTCAATTTTTTTTCAAAGGGGGGACCCCATGAAATTTCAGAAATCGAATTCGTATTTTTGATGCCAAACATCTATAAAATGCATGAAACGTCGAGATTTTATGTTATCTCGAAATTTTTTTTATAAAAATCGACTTTTTGGGACTTTGCCAATTTTGCACCTTTTTACATTTCTTACAAAATAAATGTATAGGATTCGCTCAAACTTTGTAAACTTTTTCCGAGGCCCGGAGGGCCGAGTCTCATATACCAATCGACTCAGCTCGACAAATTGAGACAATGTCTGTATGTGTGTGTGTGTGTGTGTGTATGTATGTAGGTACAAAATGTCATGTAATTATCTCAGCAATAGCTGAACCGATCTTAATGAAATTAGTTTCAATTGAAAGGCCTAACGTTGCCATTTGACACTATAATTTTTGATGTCCGATATGTTGTTTACTTTTTGAGATATGGGCGATTTTGTCAAAATACAGCATGTTTTTTGCAAATAAGTTTCGAACAATACAATTTTGTCCCACAATCTACGTGATTCAAGGAATTCGATGTTGAGAACATTTTGTGAATTACCTTTATAATAAATTAACTATTTCTCAAAAATCAATATATAAGTTCGCTTCAAACACAAAATATTGTGTTGATAAAGAAACAGTGAGTTCTAGTATTTATCCCTTGGATTAGGCATTGCGTTCAATCATGAGGTAAATGTTGGATGGTATATCAATACACAGATCAACAAGTAATTCACCTAGTAGTGAGATAAAAGATTTCTAATATAATTATACTCGTGGCGAAAGCAACTGTATGTTTGAAGCCAGAAAAATCTAGCGAAAATTTAGCTCTTTTGCAAGATTTAGGTTATACTAGTTATAGCGCAAAAATTACTACTTACATTAATAATGATAAGAATGAAAGAAATCAATATATCATAATAATATACCTATAAAAATAATGTCACTGCATTAACCATCATTTGCCATTCCTCACACGCCCCCCCCCATCTCTCTCTCTCTCTCTCTCTCTCTCTCTCTCTCTTTCTCTCTCTCTCTCTCTCTCTCTCTCTCTTCTATCGCATCTATCTAGCTATTTCTGTATGCATTTCTAAGTTGTGTGATAAGATCTTCTGCCAATCTGAAATATTTGTTAATGGTAATTGCGAAGGTTTGAGAAAACAAAACTATTTTTTGTCTGCTGCTACATCAACTCAACTTTAATTCAATTATATTCAAAGCCTGTATCTACACTATAATTAAGGAAATTCATGGCTATATCAGAAAAATATTTGGCTTATCTGGGTAATATGAAAGTTTGACGATGAAAATTTTCGAAAGAGACATTCCACGTGCGATATTTAAACTATTCGTATATTGAATTTTGAATGAAATATACGCTCAAAGACTGAAAGCTGAAGCCAGCAGGATTGGACTTGCCATCAACGTTTCGAAGACAAAATACATGGGAGGAAGAGGCTCTAGAGACGACAATGTGAACCTCCCACCCGAGTTCGGATTGACGGTGACGAAATCGAGATGGTCGACGAATTCATGTATTTGGGCTCACTGGTAACCGCCGACAATGATAACAACAGAGAAATTTAGAGACGGATCTTGGCGGGAAATCGTGCCTACTTTGGACTCCGGAGGACGCTCCGGTCGAACAAAATTCGCCGCCGCACGAAGTTGATTATCTACAAGACGCTGATTAGATCGGTGGTCCTCTACGGCCACGAGACCTGGACTATGCTCGTGGAAGACCAACGCGCCCTTGGAGTTTTTGAACGAAAGGTGTTGCGTACCATCTATGGTGGCGTGCAGATGGAAGACGGAGCATGGCGCAGCCGAATGAACCATGAGTTGTATCAGCTGCACATTCGTTGTATTGGTACGAACTTTCATGAAAAATCTCGGAACAAAGACCAAAAATATCCACAAATTAGATCCAGGAAAGGAAGTCTCCCAAAGTACCCACTCTCGATGGAGGATGCAACTAACTTATCGTCGTCCATATCTGGATATACTGACTAGTTTGAACCATTTCTTTTTCACAGTATTGGTTTGTACTGGACATATTTATCCATATTTCCTGCACGAGAATTCCGAACGAAACAATATGAAAGCTATAAGGATGAATGGAAAGAGACTGCATTACAATCAACTGAATGCACGGCTTTTATGCTATCGACATAGCCTAGACATTTCACACTATTTACTTTAACGCAAATAAAAATTTTGAAATATCTACCTGTCTCATTCATTGAATCGCATTCTGCCTGTCGTTCTCTGTTCAAGGGGCTTGAAAGCACATGTGACCTTGTCTCACTTTACTATATTCAATTGCGCGTTAAAATACTGGACCAGTAAATTCTATTCTATACATAAATCTTTTTTTCGGGAATATGTGACCAAAAAGTAAACCTTGAATTCCAAAGCAAATTGAACGTTCCAGGTTCCTGATAAATAATTAAGGTCCAACAATAAAGTAGAAACACCAGATAATCTTAAAACGACGCCGTCAAGTAAAGAAGCATGAAAACAAAAAGAATAAAACCAAAAAAAGATGGAAGCCCTAGAAAGTCCATTGTATATTTTTCTCGAAAGATGGAATTTTCAAAAACATTTCAAAACTTTCTGATGCAATGGTTCTCAAATTCGTACAATCCGGTTTATTCATTTTCTTTATTCAAAAATGTTTTAGCTTCAAATATATGACCATTTCATTTTAATTATTTCATTCTGCATCTTTTTATTCGTTTTGTTCATCTGCTTTCATTTTTTTTTTATTTATTCGTTTCATTCTTTGGATTCACTCTGATCAGTTTATTCTTTTTGTGCATTTTACTCATATCTTATTTTATTCATTGTTTTCATTGTATGAATTTTATTCATTTTTTCCAGTTTATTCATTTTGTTCAGTTTCTTCATTTTAATAATCTGACTACTTTTTCAGTTTCAATCATTTCATCCAAATAATTTATTTGATTCAATTTATTTCTTTATATTAATTTATAACCTTTTACCATTGTTCAATTTTTCATTTTAATCAATGCATCTAATTCTGCTCATTTTCTTCTTTTTATTCATTTTATCACTTCAGCTCATTTTTTTTATTTGATTCGCTTGTTTTATTTAGGCATTTCATTTATTTTTTACTTTATTCATTTAGTTCATCCATTCTTTTTATTCATTTGATCCATTTCATTAATTTGATTCATTGTATTCACTGGATGAATTGAATCAATTTGATTCATTTAATTCATTTGATTAATTTAATTCATTTGATTCATGTGATTCATGTGATTCATTTGATTCATGTGATTCATGCGATTCCTGCGATTCATGTGATTCATGTGATTCATGTGATTCATGTGATTCATGTGATTCATGTGATTCATGTGATTCATGTGATTCATGTGATTCATGTGATTCATGTGATTCATGTGATTCATGTGATTCATGTGATTCATGTGATTCATGTGATTCATGTGATTCATGTGATTCATGTGATTCATGTGATTCATGTGATTCATGTGATTCATGTGATTCATGTGATTCATGTGATTCATGTGATTCATGTGATTCATGTGATTCATGTGATTCATGTGATTCATGTGATTCATGTGATTCATGTGATTCATGTGATTCATGTGATTCATGTGATTCATGTGATTCATGTGATTCATGTGATTCATGTGATTCATGTGATTCATGTGATTCATGTGATTCATGTGATTCATGTGATTCATGTGATTCATGTGATTCATGTGATTCATGTGATTCATGTGATTCATGTGATTCATGTGATTCATGTGATTCATGTGATTCATGTGATTCATGTGATTCATGTGATTCATGTGATTCATGTGATTCATGTGATTCATGTGATTCATGTGATTCATGTGATTCATGTGATTCATGTGATTCATGTGATTCATGTGATTCATGTGATTCATGTGATTCATGTGATTCATGTGATTCATGTGATTCATGTGATTCATGTGATTCATGTGATTCATGTGATTCATGTGATTCATGTGATTCATGTGATTCATGTGATTCATGTGATTCATGTGATTCATGTGATTCATGTGATTCATGTGATTCATGTGATTCATGTGATTCATGTGATTCATGTGATTCATGTGATTCATGTGATTCATGTGATTCATGTGATTCATGTGATTCATGTGATTCATGTGATTCATGTGATTCATGTGATTCATGTGATTCATGTGATTCATGTGATTCATGTGATTCATGTGATTCATGTGATTCATGTGATTCATGTGATTCATGTGATTCATGTGATTCATGTGATTCATGTGATTCATTTGATTCATTTGATTCATTTGATTCATTTGATTCATTTGATTCATTTGATTCATTTGATTCATTTGATTCAATTGATTCATTTGATTCAATTGATTCATTTGATTCATTTGATTCATTTGATTCATTTGATTCATTTGATTCATTTGATTCATTTGATTCATTTGATTCATTTGATTCATATGATTCATATGATTCATATGATTCATTTGATTCATATGATTCATTTGATTCATTTCATTCATTTGATTCATTTGATTTATTTGATTCATTTGATTCATTTGATTCATTTGATTCCTTTGATTCATTTGATCCATTTGATTCATTTGATTCATTTGATTCATTTGATTCATTTGATTCATTTGATTCATTTGATTCATTTGATTCATTTGATTCATTTGATTCATTTGATTCATTTGATTCATTTGATTCATTTGATTCATTTGATTCATTTGATTCATTTGATTCATTTGATTCATTTGATTCATTTGATTCATTTGATTCATTTGATTCATTTGATTCATTTGATTAATTTGATTAATTTGATTCATTTGATTCATTTTATTCATTTGATCCATTTGATTCATTTGAATCATTTGAATCATTTGAATCATTTGAATCATTTGAATCATTTGAATCATTTGATTCATTTGATTCTTTTGATTCATTTGATTCATTTGATTCATTTGATTCATTTGATTCATTTGATTCATTTGATTCATTTGATTCATTTGATTCATTTGATTCATTTGATTCATTTGATTCATTTGATTCATTTGATTCATTTGATTCATTTGATTCATTTGATTCATTTGATTCATTTGATTCATTTGATTCATTTGATTCATTTGATTCATTTGATTCATTTGATTCATTTGATTCATTTGATTCATTTGATTCATGTGATTCATTTGATTCATTTGATTCATTTGATTCATTTGATTCATTTGATTCATTTGATTCATTTGATTCATTTGATTCATTTGATTCATTTGATTCATTTGATTCATTTGATTCATTTGATTCATTTGATTCATTTGATTCATTTGATTCATTTGATTCATTTGATTCATTTGATTCATTTGATTCATTTGATTCATTTGATTCATTTGATTCATTTGATTCATTTGATTCATTTGATTCATTTGATTCATTTGATTCATTTTATTCATATCTTTAATTTTATGCATTTCATGTTCAGTCATTCGTTTTATTTCATTCAATTTGTTAGTCTGAGTCAATTTAGTCTATTAATCTTATAACTATTTCTAAATATAATCTTAATTTTTATTTAATAACCTAATCTAATTTGATTCGCGGATATTATAATTTTGATTTACATTAATTTTTCTACTCATTTTATGAATTTAAAAACCTATTATTTAATTTTTTGCTTTACTTTTTTATTTCGGTCGTTTTGTTGATTTCTATAATTTATTCAGTTTATTCGAGCTTTTATTCGTCCAAGACTAGAAACTGTTATAGATTTATTTTCCTGTATATAGTTGTCATGTGATGTATAATAATAAAATGTAATATATGCATTTAAAAGATTTAAAAGCTTTCAATGAATATTAACAACGCACACATTCTCGTGATTCATGATTGAGAAAGGCACAATTGCACCGCTAGGTGGATTAAAAGAGGTTTTTCAATTTTATATTAATATAGCTCTTTTTTCTTTTACAAAATTTTACAACTCGAATAATGATTTCTTTTCTTGTATATAGTTGTCATGTCGTGTATAATAAAAATGTAATATATACAATTGGAAGCAAAAATGTAATATATACAATTGGAAGCTTATAATGAATATAAACAACGCAAAAATTCTCGTGTTCATGATTGAGAAAGGCACAATTGCACCGCTAGGTGGATTAAAACAGGTTTTTTCTAATTTGATGCGAATTTGTTATACATTCCTAGCGTGATCTGCCCCTAGTTCTGTGCTCATATTAAACCCACATATTGTGTGCGAACCCGAACAGCGTATTTCGTACAAAAACACATGCACTTGTTCGCCTGTACAACCTCACCATTTCTCATTCTCACTCTCATCAAAACTAGCGTTGACTCTTTTTGCCTTGTGCGAATCGTACCCGGTGTACGTATTTAGTATTTAGTATTTAGTAAGATTTATATTTATATATTCACTTCGACTGGCTTCACATATTATGCACTCTCTTTAAAATATGAAGTCAATCAGCTGAATAGTTTCTGAGTTATCGCGTCTGCCAATTTGAAAAATGCGGTTTCGTGAAAAATCCCTATTAAGGGAGTACCGGAGTGGGAAATGAGCATAAAAAGTAATAAAATAAACCAGCATCACTTGACACGTTGCGCAACATACTAAATGTTGTAGAGTATGTCGTGAGTAAAAAGAGCAAGAATGCAACAAGTATAACACATTTTTATCAGCGATATAGAGACCCATGAATAGTCTTCTTTCATAAATGCAATATTCTCGATAACATAGTTTCATTCATCAGATCTGATTAGCGTTATTTTATAATGTTTCTATACAACAAATCTTTAAAATACTAACCCATTGCAAAGTTTCAACTATTCAGAAATACTCCAGCATGCTTCTGATTTTATGAAATATGAATTGAATTGCTTGCAAAAAGTATGTCGTTATGTTATTTAGGAATCAATATTGTGATGATGGCGCCCTATCAGTGCTGGCTCCTAGGTAAACCACTGGTTATACAAACCAAGTGTTATATGTATGCAATGAACAGGCTAGATTCATCGATTTTGTAGAGTCGCTTCATTATACAAGGTTAATCTGCTACATAGTATATTATAACAGAACCCAAATAATCCGCCAATGTATGAACTACTCCAGTAGCGATTCTAAGTAAATCATGATTACTAGCAGGAAAAACAATTAGGTATGGTGTATCGGTCAGATAAATAGTTGATCTATCAAATTTGGAACAATCACGGAGATAAAGCAAAGGTTTGATTCACCACTTTCATTGTGGAACTCCAATCTTCTCCTGACAATCCTATTTGTACTAAAAACACATAGCGATTTCGCCTCGTGGCAATATGAGACCATTTTTCCTTGATACCATCAGTCCAGGAAGCGTTTAGCACCCAAACGTCTTCTAAGTGTCCTAGTAAGTATATTGATACACTGCCTACAATCGCAAGTCAGTCCCATGTAGATAGGGGATCTCGTAAAACATGGGACTGTCTTGCGATTATAGGCAGTGTATCGATATAACACTGCCTATAAATAACTCATCAAATAAATAAGATTTCATTTCCGAAGACCATGTGCCCACTTTTCAGTTTGCTTAGGTTAGCTTAGGTATACTGCCCGTAATATCACTTCGTGATTGACCGAATGAGTAAACATGCTCAATGAACCAACAGTCATGTGCCCACTTTTCAGTTTGACCCAAAAATTTGCAACGAAGAGGAGATGCATTTGTGTAAAAAGAAAAAAAAACTTTGGAAAACTTTGCATTCATCATGAATGATTTATGTTCATATTGATTTGAAGCTATCAAATCTCCATAATTCTTCAGAGATTTTACATATTCAGATCGCTAGGAATATGCTAATACAGAACAATCTTCAAACAAAATGTTGCTGACAATAAACGCCTAAATGTATATTCAGCACACGTTGCACTAATGTTGCGTGCGCAGTGAGGAATGCAATAAGCTTGCACTTAGTGTGGCTAATGATTGTACGGAAATATGCATATGTTTCGTACCTGTACAAAAATATCAAAATGCAATCTGAATATTTTTTACGAAAGCTCGCAACACAATATAAAATATATTATATACCTCACAGAAAGATACCCTTTGGTCAGAAATTTGTGGCATTCCATAGTCCATTCACCCAACTTAGTATGGAATGACTTAGTATAGAACGACTGTAAGAGACAAACTAGTTTCTCTGCACAAGCACATTGTTAAGAAATCATTTCTAAACGGTCAATGGATGATATTTGTTGAAAATGTAGACTTTACTTAGTGACTTTTACTTGTGAATTGTTACATTGATTTGGAAAACGAAATAGATAATTCGTTTGGTTTATGGAACGAAAGATGAACTTCAATCAAATATATATTGTTGATGAACATCTGCTGATTTTTCAGTCAGTTAGGACCGCATGTCATATATGGTGTGCCCATGAAAGTGGGCGAAGCGGCTGAGGAAGTTTATTTGAAATACTTGTTGCTACCTACGTTTCGTTTTTTCTGTAGTATTTTCAAATTTATTTCATACCTTTCTTGTACTACAACGGCTATGCAATCAATACAAAACTCAATTTTATAACCCAATTCATGCAGAAATATGTTACATAGGTACGTTAGCGCGTATTTCCATTCAACCAAATATATCCACAAATGAGTTTGTAGCAACCCCGAAAGCTGCAATGTTTTTTATAGGAAAGTCCTTATTACATGAATAAGAATTTATAATTGCGGTCACGTATAAAACATGAACCGGAACTACCAATAGACACTGGAAATGGAAAATTGGAATGTTTAGTGAATATTGGCATGTGTTTTTTATCCTTTATCTATAAATCTGAGGAACATAGGACTAATCCGAACTTACACATGATATTGCACGGAATCATGCCTTTTACTTGGTGAGTGAACCATCAAATAGTCCTTGGAATCGGTGTTGCTGGACAGTCTTGCGCGAATGTTACACCACCATCAGAAAAGGGTCAAGTTGTCAAACTGTCGTAAGATCCCAAATATCACAGGCTACTGCAGATTTTCTTTTGGAAATATTCTTGAACCGAAAATCTGTAAGCTTCGCCTTCCTTCAAAATATTCATTACCTGGCATGGAGCAATACGAGGGAACCCAAACTAAGGTAATCTTATACGACCTTACAGACAAAGCACGCAGAAGCTCTCATAATTTTCCAGAAAATATACAATGTGCTTTCAAGGTATTTGAGTTGAGGCTGTCCTAAACAATTAAATAATAATCTGTGGGCAAAGTATCAATAATCCCGAGGATATACTGCATAGCAGCGAATTATGCGCCGTAAGCTGAAAAAGGATCATTGAGTTTGAATGAGGCGGTGAGGTTTTGATTGAATATACTGGAGCCAAAGAGCCGTCGAAACCTGACTCGTCGATGTAAAAGTGTAAATGTTCCAAGATCACTTTATCCGAATATAAAGCGCCCTCGTGAACTTGTCACCAAGGATTTGCCGGAGAGAAGACCTGCGCTCATCCTTACTAGTGAAACTCGGTTAATTGAAAATCTACCGAAAGTCATCGAAACAGTACCAAAACCAGCGGACAAGTATTGGGTGTACCTATCCCGTATTGCACCGAAGGTTTCATAGGATGATATTGCTGCCTTGGTTCGCGAGTGTTTACCTGACTTCCAGCCTGTTGTGAAGAAATTCGTAAAAAAGGACACTGATTTAAAAACATTAGCGTTTGTGTCTTTCAAAGTCGGCGTCGATCTGACATATAGGGACAAAGCTCTGGACTCCTCGATTTGGCCAAAAGGGATGTACTTTCGTGCATTTCATGATGGACAGCGTTTTCAGGATATTTGGGGACCGAGTGCATCGAAGGTACACCGAATAGAGACACCGTTATCATCCCAAACGGCAGCAACTTCAGCACTGCTTGTGACGGACTCGCAAGAAGATTAAAAACTCAACCACCGGTGGACCAGTTATGTTACTTTGTTTTAATGAACATCAAAAAAATAATGAAATGTGCTTCCCCCATAGCCATTTATTTGACTGCAGCTTGAGGTCGAATGACCCAGCACGTTCAGTATGTAACCCGGAATCTGCAATATCAAGTAGCACGTCTCATCACAGCACATTCGGTTCGACAGCGAGCACAGACGGACGAGGCACTCTATGCTATGATGGCAGGACTCATAGCACACTAGGACGCACCGCAGCGAACATTATGGAAGCCCTGGATCCCCCCGCCACAGTCGAGCAATTGCAGCCAGCGTTCACCAGTCGTCCCGGTGCTGTGTGCGGGAGCGGTGAAGGGATCTTCCAGATCGATGCAAACGGCAAGTACGAAACCGATTTTTTCAATGCGAGCACTGATCCGCTCCTTGCTTCCAGCCAATCGCGGTATTGTAACCTGCAAATATATTATCAGAACGTTGGCGGTATGAACACCGGAATTGATAATTATTTGGTAGCAAGTTATCCGAACTTGCTACCAAATAATAATTAGTGTTACGATATAATTGCCCTCACAGAGACTAAGTGCAAGCACTCTTTCAGTGCAAGCATTTGGCACAAACTATGACGTCTTCCGTACTGATCGTAGCTCACGCAACAGTCACAAGACTGACGGCGGCAAGGTGCTTGTCGCGATCCATCGTCGTTTAAAAGTCAACTGCTCGAGGATATTCTAGTGGCCTGTGTCGAACAGGTCTGGGTGAGAATCAAACTGGCTGGCTACGCACTCTTTCTTTGTGTGGTTTATTTTCCACCTGACCGGACATGCGATCTATCATTGATTGATGCACATACTCAGTCACTTGAACGTATCTCCATTCAGGCAAACCCTCTTGACGAGATTTTGATCGTGGGTGATTTTAACTTCTCCGGATTGAAATGGTCCACCGCAACTGACGGATTCATGTTCGCGGATCTCGAACTGTCATCTTTCCATGCTGGCATTACCAGTTTGCTTGACAGCTACAGCCTAAATCTTCTGCGCCAAATGAATAACGTGGTGAACGAGAACAACAGAATCCTCGATCTCTGGTTTTCGAGCAAATCTGACTATGCGCCAACATTAACCGCAGCACCGTTCCCCCTGGTGAAGATACCACCCTCTCCTGCATATTGTGCTTGAAGCGAATCGTGTGGAGTATGACTGCGACACTTTTGACACAGTCAGCTATAATTTTAGAAGAGTGGACTTCTATAGCATTATTGATTTTCTGTCGATTATTCACTGGAACGAAATTCTGGACAATGATGATGTCAACGCAGCAGCCCAGAATTTTTCCAACGTATTGAGCTATGCTATTGATCGCTATATACCCAAAAGTACCGGCCATCACTCTAGGCACCCAGTATGGCTAACGGCCGAGCTGAAACGATTAAAAGCGACTAAAAGGGCCGCACTGAAAAAGTACTCTAAGCATGGGGGTTACGTGCTACGACAACATTACGTATATGTTAACGAAGTGTATAAAATGACAGCTAAGCGGTGCCATGCTAATTATTTGCGGAACGTTCAACGCAGGTTGAAGTCCGATCCTAAAACATTCTGGAAGCATGTAAACGAGTAAAGAAAGGAGTCCGGGTTATCTTAAACGAAATTGACACCGTCCCAGGTTTCCCGTGCGGCACTTGATGTTCCACAGTCATATCAGTTGTTGAATTCTGTCAATATCGACAATAATATGGTACAACTGGCGATTGGTAAAGTGAAGGCTTCAACCTCTGCAGGCCTAGATGGTATACCAGCTATTATTCTTAAAAAATGCTCTGTCGGTGTATTGGAAGCTCCTTGACATCTATTTCGATTGTCGCTCTCAACCGGAGTATTTCCCGAGCTCTAGAAATCCTCCTTCATGTTGCCAGTTTACAAAAAAGGAGATAAAAAAGATGTTGACAACTACCTTGGTACTACTACGCTAAGCGCAATTCCTAAGCTATTTGAAATGGTCGTGTTGGAACCCATCTTCAATCACTGCAAACACTACATCACTGAGACTCAACATAGATTTATGCCGAAAAGTTCAAGATCTACGAATCTTCTGTCGTTCACGTCCTATATGACAGATGCCACGTCTGATGGCCTTCAAACCAACGTAATCTATACGGACCTTTCAGCTGCTTTCGACAAGATTAATCACGCTATTGCAGTAGCAAAATTGGATAGACTTGGCTTTGGTACCAATGTACTCCGTTGGATGCAATCGTATCTCAGTAATCGTCGTCTGGCTGTCAAAATAGGTGGTTGTGTATCCGAAGAATTCTTCGCTACATCTGGTATTCCGCAAGGCAGTCATCTCGGTCCTTTGATTTTTCTCCTGTATTTCAACGACGTTAACTTTTTCCTAGAAGGACCACGGTTGTCATTCGTTGATGACATTAAGTTATACCACAAAATCCGGAATACTGATGACGCAGCTTTCCTTCAACGTCAATTAGTAAACTTTGCGGATTGGTGTGAAATTAACCGAATGACCCTAAATCCTAAAAAATGCACGATCATTACGTTTTCGAGGAAAAAAACGCAAATTCGATTCGAATACTGTCTAGCAGAATCCACGATTGACAGAGCAAATTGTGTCAAAGATCTCGGAGTTTTTCTCGATGAACAATTGACATTTAAGCAGCATATCAGCTATATTGTCGCAAAAGCATCACACTGTTTGGAGTTCATAATGAGAATATCTAAGAACTTTTCAGATATTTACTGCTTGATGCCTCTTTATTGCTCACTCGTTCGATCAACATTGGAATATTGCTCTATTGTGTGGAACCCTCATTACCTCAACGGTGTCCACCGAATTGAGTCAGTACAGCGCAGGTTTGTTCGGTTTGCCCTCCGCCAGTTGCCTTGGAGCAACCCACACCAGCTGCCAAGTTACGAAAGTCGCGGACAGCTGATCGGACTCGATACATTGCAAGTGCGGCGGGACCTGTCCTGTGCAATCATTGTCTCGAGCTTCTTAGTGCGATAAATATGAACTAGGGCATTGCAAAAAAAATTTTTTTTGAATTCTCAAAGGCCCCCCTCTCATATTGAGACAAATGTCAAAGTAAGCTCAGATGCCAAATTTCACATCATTTGGACAATTTTAGAGCCCCGCCCACTTCGCTTGAAATTGTTGAAATTGGTAATACGGGAAAATATGGAGGAAAAATATATTAAATGCTATAACTTTTGAAGTAGCAATCAGAAAATTAATATTTATACTTCTTTTTAAAGTAAATAACCTTAGTATTTAAAGAAAGACATTCCTGTTTCTAGACAAATTGGGGAAAGTGGGGTACTGGGTCATTTTGGCCTCAAAATTCCCTATTTTTAATAATTTTTCTGCTCCATGATGCAAATCATACATATGTTGGAGTTTTTCTAATGTAAAAAAATCTCAAAAATCGAACGGAACCTTTTTGACCTTTGTCCGAATATGGGAAGTTGGGGTTATAGGGCCTTTTGTCATTAATATTAAATTTTACCATTTTCTCATGCATATATCTCTATTATTCTTCAATCAATTCTCATAAAATGTACCTTGTTAAACGTGAAAAATCCTTAGGAACACAATAAAAATAGATTCGTTATCGGTAAAATTCAGAAACATTAAATTATCTTATATATAGTATCGATTTCACTTTTTTATCATAAAATTGCACATATTAACTCCATTTAACAACAATACGCTTGAGGATCGCATGAGAAAAGTTTCCATCCTGGAAAAATAGAGGAAGTTGAGGTATTCGGACATTTAACGAAAAAAAAAATGATTTGTAGAGTTAATGTCCAAAAATTTGATGTTTTTTTGATTTGATTTTACCACTAACGAATTTATTTTTGTTGTATTCATAAGAATTTTCCGCGTTCAACAAGCTACATTTCATGAAAATTGATTGAAGAATAATAGAATAAATAATGCACGAGAAAATTATAAAATTTAATATTAATGACAAAAGGTCCTATAACCCCAACTACCCGTATTCGGACAAGGGTCAAAATGGTTCCGTTCGATTTCTGAGATTTGTTCACATTAAAAAAAACTCCAAAAAATGTATGATTTGCATCACAAAGCAGAAAAATTATGAAAAATAGGGGATTTTGTGGCCAAAATGACCCAGTACTCCACTTTCCCCTATTTTTCTAGAAAGAGGAATATCTCCCTTCAAAGACTTAGGTCATTTCCTTTAAAAAGAGGTATAAATTGTAATTTTCTGATAGCTACTTCAAAAATTATAGCATTTAGTATATTTTTCCTCTATATTTTCCCATAGTACCAATTTCAAAAATTTCAAGCGAAGTGGACGGTGGTCTAGAATTGTCCAAATGATCTGAAATTTGGCATCTAAGCTTACTTTGACATTTGTCACAATATGGGAGGGGGGGCCTATGAGAATTAAAAAAAAAGTTTTTTTTTGCAATGCCCTAATATGAACACTCGTCCTCATGCTCTCCGCAATAATTTATTCCTCCGACTACCTCTTCGCCGGACTAACTACGGAGCCAACTGTGCCGTCATTGGTTTGCAGCGGACATTCAACAGAGTTTCATCCGGATTTGACTTTCACATCCCACGTAGTAGAATACAAACATTTTTTTAAACTGTTTTAAGAAATAATAATTAGGACCATACTGTGTCTGTTGATATTAACTGTAAGTAAATAAATAAATAAATAAATAAATAAATAAATAAATAAATAAATAAATAAATAAATAAATAAATAAATAAATAAATAAATAAATAAATAAATAAATAAATAAATAAATAAATAAATAAATAAATAAATAAATAAATAAATAAATAAATAAATAAATAAATAAATAAATAAATAAATAAATAAATAAATAAATAAATAAATAAATAAATAAATAAATAAATAAATAAATAAATAAATAAATAAATAAATAAATAAATAAATAAATAAAACATATCGTTGCAGTCGACTTCTCGAAATTTACTATGAAAGATGTTTGGGTTCACTTACGGACGTATGTAGTCTGGGATTTCACGAATCTTATCTTTCATGGATGTATCGAAAAATACAGTTGAATCAAAAGCATGAGCGAGATTGACACGTTTGGGAATTGATATTTTGTGCCATGTAATCGAAGTATAAGAACATAAATCGGGTGTAGGAATTGAACTCGACAAGCGTCTCAAAATTTGCAATTGCCAACGGGTTCAAGATATTAGATCGAATGAGCATTCGATATGAGAGATCCCAAAATTGATTTTTCAGCGGAAGGACGCCCGCCAACACTTCTAGACTCATCGTATGGGTCGAATGCATGCAACTCAAAGCAATGCGCAACCAGCAATACTGAATTCGCCCCAGTTTAGTGAAGTGTATGTTCGCAGTGGCACGAAAACAGAAACGCCCGTAATCTATCACCGACAATATTGTAGTTTGGTACAGCCTGATCAGGTATCCTGAATGGGCACCCCGCCATGTAACGGTTATTGTACGGAGAAAGTTGATCCTTTGTTGGCACATCTGTTACAAATCATTAACACAAGAACGTTATACTTACTTTTTCTACCTTAGAACATTGCACTGGGGTACAAACATACCCCACGCGTTTGATTGCAATTTTCGCAGGTAAAAATGCAAACTAAATATATATATATATATATATATATATATATATATATATATATATATATATATATATATATATATATATATATATATATATATATATATATATATATATATATATATATATATATATATATATATATATATATATATATATATATATATATATATATATATATATATATATATATATATATATATATATATATATATATATATATATATATATATCATTTTATTCTTTTTTAACTGCGAAAATAGCTGTGAAATTGAATGTACGGAATTTATTGAATCAATGAGCTTGAGATTGAGCTTGTGCGACAACCCCTGGCTACTACTCCGTTATCGATCGGTACTGGCTGAAGTTGGAAGGAATCAGTAGATAATTATGCTTGGTAGTAGCGAAACATCTTTCAATGTGCAACTCCTGGTAATCCTAAAGTGTTTTTGATCAATACCGATGCCGGCCAGGCCCGAACGTAGATCGCGGAAGGAAAGGGAAGGAATGGTTAGTCCGATACTTAATTTTGCTAGAGGCCGTATATACTACTGCGCACTCCACAAGTATCACGGGAGGATATTTTTGTTAGTAAGAGTGTAGACGGTGGATCTACTACTTCTCTACCGACGTCAGAGAAATGATTCCACTACCTGTACTAGACATCGATCCACCAATTTCATGGTCCGGGGACCAACGGCTTTACTTCCCTTCCGAAGGAAGACGTGACCACAGATATTTGCACCTCAGAAAAATCTCAACGACATAGGCTAGAATTGAACCCAGGCCAAATGGAAAGAGTGGCGGTCACGCTGACCACTCAACTACGGGTGCAGTCATGTACGAGATTTATTGAATCAATCGGAATTTATTGAATCAATGATACATAAATTAGATTGAACAAAATTTTTTTCACAAAAATTACTATAAATTTGCGAATTTTCAACCGATTTGAAAAAATCAAATGTTTCTAGTATAACGGTATACAATGGAATTTCGATATTGCTGAAAAAGTACAATTATTTGGAAGAGTGAAGGATGAAAAATCGGGTTTTGGAAAATACCAAGAAATGGAGCGGTAATTGCAATGAAAAAATTATTTCTGGCCAGTAATACATTAGTAACACGCACCCTTACTGTTACAGCAGTTACTGTGCGCAAATTATACCTACGAACCATTGTTTTGAAAAACTATAAAAAATAGAAATCAAAACTATAAAAAACAGCGTAAATGAGAACGATTTTTTTTTCTACTTCTAAACAAATTGACAAATTGTCCAAGATATCTTGCAATAGTCCTTCCAAATCGACAGCTTAGGGACCTGTATAGAGACCACGCCGTCATCTGCAAGATGCCTAAGCATGTAGTAATCGGCAAGACATTCGTGAATGTCATTCACGTAAAAGTTGCAGAGTAGGGAGCTTAGACATGAGCCCTGTGAAAGAGCCATGCAACTAATTCGGGACCATGCGGAAAATGCATGAGTTTATTAGAGACAAGTTTGGCAAAAAGTTGTTTAAAATCGATTAAGGACCATGATGGTGCAACTTCTCAGAAAAAAATCATGAAAGAAATTAAATCAAAAGTTCCATAATATCCAAGAAAACTGATGCCACACCCTGCTTCAGTTTACGCCGCAAAACTAGCTGCCATTCAGTATACCCTTGGAGTCATTGAAACATTACCCGCAGGTCATTACTTCATCGTTTCGGATAGCCTCAGTTCCATTGACGCTATTCGCTCGATGAAACATGGAAAGCACTCCTCGTATTTTTTGGGGAAAATACGGGAGCTACTGAGTGCTTTATCTGACAACTCTTTCCAGATTACCTTGGTATGGGTCCCTTCTCATTGCTCCATTCCGGGCAATGAGAAGGCAGACTCCTTAGCTAAGGTGGGTGCCTTAGAAGGAGACGTTTACGAAAGACCAATTTGCTTCAGCGAATTTTTCAGTATTACTCATCAGAGAACCCTCGAAAGTTGGCAAACTTCGTGGAGCAGTGGGGAGCTGGGAAGGTGGCTACATTCGATAATCCCTAAGGTATCGACGAAACCTTGGTTCAAGGGGATGGATGTGGGTCGTGACTTCATTCGTGTGATGTCCCGACTCATGGCAAACCATTACACGCTGGATGCACATCTCCGGCGTATTGGGCTCGTGGATAGTGGTATCTGCGCTTGTGGCGACGGCTATCACGACATCGAGCACATTGTCTGGGCGTGCACCGAGTACAGTTCCGCCAGGTCTCGGCTAATGGATACCCTGCGGGCCCGAGGAAGACCAACCAACGTCCCGGTTCGAGACGTGCTGGCAAGCCGCGATGTCCTCTATATGTCCCTTATATACACGTTCCTCAAAACCATCAACATACAAGTCTAACTACCTCTTCTTATTTTCCTTATCATTCTCAGAACTCTCTTCCACCTGTATCAAAGCATCTGTATCGAATGAGCCAACAAACACGGGAACTACGGCACGAACATAACACGCTTAACTCGAAATGTAGCTGATCCACATCTGAGCCGTACTACGAAATCGTCTGGAAAAACCCCTGCCATCTTGAGGAGGACCACCCGGCGTCCCAGTACATGATTCCCCTGATGAAGGCCACCCGAGTTTGTAATCCATCCGTTGATCTCACGATACCTGAAACTGAAATAATTTTCTCTCCCTGCCATCTTTGTCTACCCTCCCTCCCCTGACTCTTATACCCAGAAGTAACACCCCTACCCCCCAATATCATCACGAAGCATTTAGCTCTTCTTGTCTCTTCTAGTTTTAACTATTATATTATATAATCTCGTTGAAAATGCCCAACTCTACTACCCACACAAATAACTATAATTACGAATCTTTACAAAATTCAATCATGCCCTCTAGTTATTCCTACTTTTAAGATAGTCGTAAAAAATTGTCCCCCTTAGTTAAACATTATTTACTCCAATAATCTCACTGATAAAAATGTCAAACCATATTGCCACAAAAACTAAATGACCCCTTACGAAAATAATATTATCCCCTTGTGTAGATATATAAGATAGCTATAAAATCGCATTAGTTTCATTTAAAAAAAATCAATATGTAATCCCCTAGTTTTAAGCAATTAAAATGTAAAACAAAAAAAAATGGCACCTTTAAGCAAACGCAACGTGCCTTATCATATAAACGATTTGAATAAAAAAAAACTGATGCCATCTGCTCTTTGCTAGCATAGGCCATATGAATTTCCGTTGAGAGCAACGCAAGACAATCGTTCGTCCCTTTGCCTTTGCGGAAGCCAAATTGTGTATCTGATAGTAAGCCATTTGTTTCCCAATTGTCAAGGCGGAGTAAGATCATTTTCTCGAACAACTTTCGGATGCTGGACAGTAGAAATCGGTCGATACGAGTTGTGGTTGGATGCTGGTTTTCCTGGTTTTTTTATGGCGCGGACCTCCACTTTCCTCCAGTCATGTCCAGTATCGAGAATTAAGCCAGCCACTGGGTTCCTGTTCCCATGTCGTAAGAGGAGACTGAAAACAAGAGTCGTCAAGTCAAGGTGTTTCTCCGTGCCGAGGACTGAATGGCTGGCAGTACTAAAATATGCCAGTCGCGCACAGAGTGTCGTGGGTCTTACCCTTGCTGTGTTAAGCGAATCTCTGACACAGTCGACGTTTTTACTTCGCAAATTTTTGGTGTCACGGTAAATACGACTGTTGACAACATAAAAAAGCAATACGTCTATTGTTCGACATATTTGCCGGATAATGAACCATCGCCTACTGATAATTTCAAAAGGGTTGTATCATATAAGGGTTGTATCATATTGTGGCAGAAATGGGTTTCCTTTCATAATCACCCACCATATAATTTGGGACAGCTCAGATATCAATTTGAGATGCACCGAATTAATGGAATACTTAAGTAGCGCAAAACTGCACATACTTAATGCATGAAACCGCCAAACCTTTGCACGAGCTGTCAGAGAAGAAGTGTTAAATGTACCTGTCTGCTCTGACGGTATTACGCATGAGTTGGTAAACTGGCTCGTACCGAACGAGCTCAAACCGTCGTTATATCCAAGTGACTTGGATGAGGTCGTGGATAAAACAAGCTCACTCATAGTAACATAAATAAGATACTTTCGAAATCGAAAGACTTTGATGTCAGTTCGATTAGAACTGCTAATGGTAAATACTTGTCTGACAAAGATGTAGTACTCAGCTGTTTTTTGACACACACTTTCCACGCTGTACAGAGCCATCACTGACGACTGCCTCTGAGTTCTTTTCAGGTAGTTCTGACTCTTGGGTATTTACTCGACAACCAACCGTGACAACCGAATCTACCAAACGGGAGATTGAAAGTTTTGCTCCGTATAAGTCGCCTGGAAAGGATGGAATCATTACATTTCTACTACAAACAGCATATGAATGCTTCAAGCATATTTTGAAAAAGATTCTTACTTATAGTCTTACAACAGGAAACATTCCATTAGCGTGGCGGGAAATACCTGTCAAATTCATTCCCAAAGGTGGCCGCTTCACGTATGAGGAGGCAAAGAGTTGTAGACCGATCAGTCTGACCTCCTTCCTTCTCAAATCAGTGGAGCGTTTATTCGACCACTATATTCGAGATGTTAGCTTGGGCGTTGCATGCAATGCAACATGCATATCAGCGGGGAAAGTCTACTACCACCCTGTTACACAATATTGTCTACAACATTGAAAAAGCTTTTTCACAAAGGTAATCAAGTTTAGGAGTTTTTCTCGATATTGAAGGTGCTTTTGATCGTATCTTTCGAATCCATTTCGGAAGCAGCCCGAGGTCATGGAGTACCTTCATATATCACGAACTGGATACACGCAATGCTTAGCAACCGACATCTGTGCTCATCGTTAAGACAAGTAGAGATAAGGAAACTGAGTGTCTACGGATGTCCTCAAAGTGGTGTACTGTCACTACTTCTATGGAACCTTGTCGCCGATTGCTTGTTGGAGAAACTTAATGAGCTTGGGTTTCCAACGTATAGTTTGGCCGATAGTTATCATATAGGGGAAGCCGAGGAGATTTGAAACAGAGGAGACTTGAAACAGTTCCCATTACTAGCGAAACAGTACCGTTAGGGGTAAAACAATAATGCATTTGTTTGGTTTATATCGTACCCATAAACCCTCCAATACAAGCCAACTACGTTAAATAAGTGGTTGAGTATTTATGGTAAACACACTACAAAAAATTAACAAAAGTAAGTTTTCGTTGTTTTATTAAGATATTAAGTAATGTTCGATCATGAAATATCACTATTATATAGTCTAAGAGTTAACATTTATGAATTGTATACGTTTCTTTCTATCTTTGTGAGGTATAAATTTTAAATTGTGGATCAAGCCTTACTTCTTGACCTAGGAGAGTTGAAACACCTTATTGCAACTCTCCTCAATGATGAACTTCTAGTCTTATGGTAATGTTAAAATAACGTTAACGTTCCTGAACAAATAATATTAATCAAGATTCTTTTTTCCTGAATTGATAACAGTGATCAACGTTGTCAATCTATTAGATCTTGGTCATTTATAACCACGGAATATGTATTTGTTCTAATTGTTTACTCCTATCAGCTTCTGAAGCTTGGAGTGAAGTGACCATAATTCAAAATGAATCAAATACTACCGACATGGATACCAATTTACCTGTTTTCACAAACTCCCATCACTTGTATTCATAAATAGTATCACTGGTCATATCAACCTTAGAGCGTCCCTGAAGCAGGCATTGTAATTCTCTCTCACTCACGCGAGAAGAAGCTTATCCGATGTCCAACTTTTCCGAGATAAGATGAGTCGCAAAATTCTCCGTCTCCATAAATAGCGTGAGAATGATTTTCTGGATAAAATTTATTTGACTTTTTCCTTCTCACCGGAGAAGGTGATAAAATTTTAATTTCGTGGAAATCAATTAAAACTTCAAAAAATACACTAAATTACAAAGAAAAGCGGCAAAGAAGTATGATGGACTTGTTTTTTCGTGTTTTAGAATAACGACAGCAAAGCAGCGAACGCAGAAAGGATACCGTGATCATTCACTCATTCTCCGGCTGTTTTATTTATCCGGAGAAATAGCACGTTGTATTTATCCGGAGAAGTTGTGTGAGTGCCAATAACTTTTCGTGTGAAAATGTGAGTTTTTATTGTCGCAGTAGCAAACTATCCGGGCGCATTTACTCATATGAGCGATAAATGCAATGCCTGCCCTGAAGGGATTCACGTCGCACTGTTTGTACGTGGAATATGTCGGGAGATCAAGTGGATTTCCCCCACATTAGAGACACTTTTCGACATCTCTTCTACAGGAATCATCTACATGATTCCCATAGCATTTCCCACAACAAGCCTTTTTGTTAAAATGGAATGCTGTGTGTCCCAATTGTTTGCAAACAGTACAGTTCATGACCCGCGGCACAAAGAGGCGAAAAGGTAGACGAACCTTAATAAAGAGGAGGTAGTTGGGGGGGGGGGGGCAGACCCACGAAGGTCACCCGATAAAAGTCTTCACTGGCTGAAGCAAGGCTGAAGTCTTTGGCCCGGAAGAAGATCACGATTCAGCATCCATCTCACCTCACCATTGTCAGGGGAAGCTATTTGCCCAGTGCACGTTAGTAGTTGAACCAAGAAATGGGAATGTGAATTAATAGCGGTACATATCTTGGATTTTAGTATCCAGGCAGCTCACAAGAAACGAAATACTGCAAATGCTCTGCTGGTCGACTGGCGGTTAACGCGCACACACACAAGAAGAAAAAAGTTCAAACCCTCTGAGGCAAAGAATACACAAGATAACCATAAAAGCGGATTAGCACCACTTTTTATCGCTTTACACCGCACGGACTGGAAAGATCGAATGCACGTTCCGAGAGTCATCGTACGAATGTGGTTTATCATGATATTCGCAATTTCTTTTCGCCTTATCGTCATATGTTATTTAATTGCAGGGCCGGCGGAAACCGTGGGTAGTATGGGTAGTACTACCCATACCGAAAATAACCGAGTGGGTTATTACCCACTCGAAATTTTGAACCATTTCAAAAAATTTAGATGCGCAACGCATGTATCTCGCACTACACACGTTTGAAAACATCGATGTACCACAATTCCATTTGCATAAACGAACGTGATTTAATCTGAATCAAATGTAAGCGTGTGCATGGCGAAAAGGGAAAAATCATTACTAATGGACCCCTCACCTTATGCTTTCTACCCACTCGGGCGTAAAGTTTTTCGCCGCCCCTGTTTAATTGCTATTATCGGATTTTTTCGCGGAGAACTTGAACACTATGAACATCATGACTGATTCACTGCATATTGTTTTGTACACTTTACCACGAACACGATTTGTGGTTCTTTAATGTATTTTTGGTGTTCAGTGCAGTTTTCGCTTTCTTTCGGACATCACACCGAACCTTATTAAATGAATAACGAGGTTCTAGCAGTTTTCTTATATCTGCTGCTCGTACTTATTACTGGTCGCTGTAACTGGAGACAAGTATATCATATTTCACGAAAAAGCTCTTAGAACAAAAATGATTCCATGAACAATAATCCAAATTTTGTGAAATAGTTCACGTGAAAATTCCATGAGCATGTGCAAAGTTGCATGAAATTGAAAATTATTAGGAATATTTTCTCAACAAAATAAGCACACAAGATAGATCGTGAATCACGTACTATAAATCATGAGCCAGTTCACTAATTCATTAATATTTTATGATTATGTGAACTATTTCATGATCATGAATGGTGAGACGTGACTAATACGCTAGGAATCATGAACTAATACGAATAATGTTAATAAAGTTGTGAACTAGTTCATGTACAGAAAACCATGACTGCAGTTTACAATATAAAAACAAATATTTCCACTAATAAAGGCGTTATGCATTACTGAAAATAAATTGAACAATATTATAAAATACATGATTTTTGTTCATGATCCTGTTTTCGTAACGTAAAAACGTGATTGTTCCAGAATGAAAGTACATCATTCGCGATTTCGGGAACATTTTTTTTGTGTATAATAGTGACACTCATACTATCGAAACTCCAGCGAAAATGGCGAAACGAACAGCAATAGTAACTTCAACCAACAAGGACATATGAACGAGGAGTGAAAACATAGACGAATGAACAACACAAAGTCGAATATTCGTCGTCGAGAACTATCTGAGTAGATTGATACCAAGTTAGGCTCATAAAAATTGTTATCGGTCTCCATAGAAATTTTGAACTTCATTGGAGTAGAGTATATACGCCGCCGGGAATTATCCGTCAAAGTTGGTAGCTAAATGGATCAACGTATGCAGAGGAGCTTTATCGGTTTTGCAGGGAAGGCTGCTAGTCGAATGGCACAATGAATAAAGGAAGGAAGGTGAAGTTTTCCATTAGGCGTAATGCGATTGTTGAGGATACACGCCTCACCGTTGCAGCAAGCTTGCCATGAGCAGAGATCTGGTTTGTCCGCAATTGGCCACCCATGGGAGTCTAGTCTAGTTCGGCGAAGACCGGTGCTCCCTTCAGCTGGCGCATTCTTCCCAAAACGTAGATCTGTTGATTGTTCTGGGAAGTTACTAGTGGTACTGAAACAGGACCTCTATAGTTTTGAGGACTACGCTTCTGTTCAGTAGTCTGACCAGTCGATGCTACCGGGAAATAACCAATGTAATAATGCCCAACAACCTCCAACATAACGCCTTCCCAGGACTTGATCGCATCTCTTGTGTTCTCTAGCAACTTAGCTCAACAAATTTCTCCGCGCAATTCTTCTACCTCCACCGTTGCAATCATCCCTTAATTTATCTTCACCGTTGTTTTTTTCCTTTAGTTTCCACGAATACAATACAAGCAGGACAGGCAATCAAATTTTACCCGTGCGCTACATTATCTAGTTGCAAAAACCAAATTCGATATCTACTACCTAGTGTGTGAAACGTGATCAAATAATGAGTAACAATGCCAAGCCAGTTTATAGCCCAGTTCGGCCGAACTATGTTGCTGTTGACTTTTCTAAATGTCCGGTAAGACTAGCGACCTGTGACGTAGAGCAATTGTTGAAGGTGAACATGAAGCTCAACATAGCAGAAGTCAATGATGTGTAATTCCATCATCTACGTCATGAGGTACTGATTACGTTCCAAAACATAAAACAAGCAGAATCGTTTGCTGCGCAGAACAACTTGAAGCACGTTGTCGAATGTAATGACATTTTATACAGCATCGCAACATACGCATATTGAAGTTAAAATGCATGGCTTGGCCCCGCGTACCAATCCTGCTGTTATCAAACAACACATGCCAAAATACGGTGAATTGGAATCCTTTTCGGAAGACACATGGAGGAACTTCTTCCCAGGTCTCCGCAACGGAGTGCTTGTGGCGAGAATGCGGCCGACAATACCTATCCCCTCATATCTGACCATTTATGGCAAAACACAAGGTGTTACATTTAATCAACGAACATTGGTCACGTGCCCAGGGGTGATTCCTACGTACCACTTCTGTGATCAACCGCTACACCACGGAAAACCTTGCTTGGAAGCTGCTAAAGAAAGTCAATATGCTACGACCAAGACCAGTACACAGTCGTCGTATGCTAAACCTCAACCGGTTGGTAAACCAACGACTGCGGTCCGCGCATTAACAAACACTAACTCAACGATATGGTCCAGGACCACTAAACCAACTACCGTTACGAACAGTGAAATTACAACGATTATACCAGATGCTTCCAAACCGATAACCAACACTACCAAAAAAGAATCAGATGCCGATGAAGAGCGATCTACAACAGAGACCCATAAGCACAAATAACAAATAAGAAAAACCGACCGTGAGCAACTTGAATGTAGTACCGATGACGACATGGACGTGAACGAAAACGCGAGAGAAAGCGAACTGAATGACTCTAGTTATGATAGACAATGCAGCTGTTTCACCGCCTAGGAAGAAGATCCCAACACGCAGCAGCAAGCTGCGTGAACAAGACCCGATGGATAGCCTTAGTGAAAATTAATTTTTATTTTTACATATTGTAAAAATCATAAAAGACCCACGGCTCAGTTATGCTAATGCATTGAGCCCTGTCAAATAAACAAGAAAAAACACGTCAGAGCCCCACTTGAAAGGGTAAAGGCAAAGATACTGTAGAGTGTGCCATGGTGCTCTACTGGTTCCGTGCTCGACTGAGTTTGATCTAAGCGTTGAAGTGTTGAAGCTTCCTACCATTCATTCCTGAACTCACTGTCTCCAGAAGGTCGCGTGTGTAAGCAGGAATGCAGGGAGTGGTGACACAAGATCTGGAAATGCGCAATGCATTCGAGCATTGTTCGGAAAAAAAACCCAGACTTTTTGACTAGTATAAGTTATACTAAGGACTAATGTTTTCAATAAGTGTAAGAAATATAACTGTCGTTTTGAAATAACAGCAACAAGTAGCAATCTAAAATTAGCTAGCGATACGATCGGCGGCCATTTAGTTTGATGATGGTTTATAGCATATTTTCGGTGAAATGTATACATAGTATAAATCTAATGGCCCTTTCGTCATTGACAGTGCACTGCACCGATGTAGTCGATCTTACACTGACTCAAACCAGGGTGTAATCTGTCTATCTCTTTTTTGCATCTATGTCTATGTATCGCCAGGTGGAAACGAAAACGCCATAATAAAACTGGCGTAAAAATGTAAGATATTTATTCGTGTTTGATTCGAAAATTTGTTCTGCGTTGAACCGAACTGCTCTAACAAATGTCATCAAATAGGTAGGGTGAATAAAAGGCAATAGGATACAATCATCTTATTGGTATATGAAACCAGAGATGAAAAATAGTCTGATTTGCAATGACAAAATAAAACCATTACGAAAGACCAACATTCGTACTTCGGCCGACCAACCTACTACTGCCATGCCGCTTTGGAAGCATTATGAACGCACAGCCCTCCGGCTTTTCTCGATGTTCTTACCGTAAGTCAATGTAATAGTCAGTATGGCATGCGGGTATGTAATCGATAGAGCCAATTGGGTTGCTGTCTGTCAGATCGATTCATAACTTCCCTTATCAAAAATTTGCGAAGCAATGCGTCATCAACACACTGCATCAATAAATTTAACAAATTTCTAAATCTAGTCAAAAAAATTTGCATCCTAAAAAAATATTCAACATTAGCTACTTCAGCTAATTATTCCCTAGCTACTTCAGGTTATTCCAAAATAATTGACGGAAGTGGCCAAAATCTAATACATTGTATGTGCTAGTGATAATAGCTATATAATATTATAAATAGTTTTGTTTTGTTCTTGCTTTTTATTTTTACTTATTTCACCGCGCAGTATTAGTATAACAAATTCATCATAATCACTTTCGAATATTTGAAATAGTTCTTGAATGAATGTCTTTAGCAATGACAGCTATTATTTAATATTTACTGATATGTACAACATAAAGTACAATAACAATCTTGCTTACTCATAAAACTATTCTATGTAAACGCAGATAATATCCTAAATGACTTCTTATTTATCGTTCATGCCGAGAAATTACTCCTAAAGATAGTCATATGCACAACAACTACATAACAATGCGACATAAACAACTGCGCAATGTTACTCCGCAATGTAGCACGCATGAAATCTGACATAATATGCACACCAAAATGAATTCTGTACAATTGGCCAAACCAAAATGTTTTCTGTTTCTTTATTTTATCAATGTTTCTCAAGTCAGTAATGGACGCCATATCCCACCTTTTACTAGTTGCATACAATCAAAAATAAACGTGCATTGTTATGACTAAAATAGGCGGTAAAAAGCATGACCTGCTCTGGTTGATTACTTCTTTGACCAATTTATCGCAATTCACGCATGGTGCTCGCAACAAAATCTGTTGAAATAATGGTTGCCAATGTCCGCAGAGATTTTTACTATTGATTACAAAATTTCGCGACAACAAATCTTGAATTCGGAACAATATATCGATGTGATATTCACTCTATCGGATTCCCCAATGTCTCAATTAGGGAATGAAGCATTTTGGTGTGGATCTGAGCTACCGTTTACTAGCTAGGGCGATCGGAACACAGCGCTGTCCTGTTTTGCCATACAAAATCAGAATTTTGGATTTTGACTATTGATGTTCAAATTTCGCGACAACACGCCGGGACTTATACTGAACCAATCTATGCGGAAAAGATCTCAAAAATTGCGCAATATACTAACTTAGGGAATGAGTCATTCTGGAGAAGAAATTTGCTATAGTTTTTGTGAAAAATGAGTTTAACCAGCACAAGGACGCTATCCGATTTTTTTCGCTCCGGTACTGCCTTAAAGTCTGGTCATCAAATTAGATTTAACCTGAGACGAGACATGCAAATAGCAAAAAATCGAACGTCGAATACAGCCTAGGGGTACTGTCAAATGCAGCCAGTCTATTTAAACTATGTGAAGCAGAAAAAGAGGTTATGTGAGACGAACTATAGAATAAACAGAAAAAAGAAAACATCTATCGGCAAGTCACGTCTCAGGATTTAACTTTCGGTGTAATATCAGGCCTTTAAAGAATTAGCTTGCTTTTGGTGTCCAAGTAGAAACAATATGCGCAATCATACGAAATAAAACTGTATTAATTTTTTAAATATTACAGTTGTGATTCGCTGGTTGGACATTTTTTAACTGGACCGCTTTTTAGTTGGACCTCCGCTAGTTGGACCATTGTCCAACTAAAAACATCTGAATGTCAAAATCTTATGTCAAATTTACAATCAATCTGACAATTATTAGAGATGTGAATAGATGCATTTAAACTGCCAACATCTCCTTTGGAGAGTTTTTGACATCACGACTGTATAATGAATTTGACCAAAATTTTTCTCAATGTTTACATTTGGCAGTTAGACCCTCTTCAAATTTAGGGGTAGAATTTAGTTCAGTTGTTGAGATCAATCTCATTTGGTTTGATTTTTTGCTGAATCACAACGTTAGTCACAAAACATTTTGATCATCTTTGGTAATTGATGACCATTACAACCCATTCTAGGTCCGCTCCAGTTGCAGCTGTTTCGTCCCGTCCGGCACCGAGTCAACCGATGGTCCAGCCTGCGACGCACTCGGCTGTTGCTACGTCAATGGCAGCCACCAGCCAGGGACTTGGATTAAAGTCTAAAATATCAGGTACGTCAGGTGGTGTTGCTGCAAGCGGTATGCTGTCGGACATTCCCCTAACCAGAATATTCAGCGGTTCCGATTCGCAGGAGGCAGCCACAGAAGCACAGACTGCTTTGGTTCAGCAATACGCTCCGGCAGGACGATGCTCGTGGAAGATCACGCAGTTCCGGTCCTGTGCACAAGAACAGCCCGATTTGACCCTGTGCGAAGGTTTCAACGAGTTGCTCAGGCATAGTAGCAGAGTCCTTGCACCTACAGCTTGTCGAGTGAGCAATTCCGACGAAACCACTGCCGTTCGCACCAAGTTGGATCACAATAATAAGTGCGACGTCGAGAAGAAGATTTCCCGAGAGCTAAAAGCATTGCTACAAGATTAAATAGCAGAGTGTTTTTAACGTGACCATAGTATAACGTAGCGGATTTAGACAGATTTATCCCGCAGAATATGATAGCAAAATTACCCAAAAAGAAAGAGCTGACAGCCGAAGTGAAGATACACACATCCTCTACAGAGGCAAGCAATAACGGAACGCAGCGTAATTCCTCACAATGAATTGCTCTCGTTAGATTAAACCCCAGGAAGTACAATTTTCATTGCATAATTTAGTCAACCGAAATAGAAGTCCTCAGTCGAGAAAGAGAGAGAGACTGATAGGGTAGCAGCAGCTAGTAATTAACTTTCGAAAGTAGCGGTTTCGCGTACCCTGGCACTAAGTAGAGTGTGTTAAGTTATTACAAATATTGGTTCACAATGGTAGACTATTACAAAATGCTGGCCGTGACCAGAACCACCACCGATGCGGAAATCAAAAAGGCACACAAAAACTAGCGCTACGATGGCACCCAGATAAAAATCCAGAAGAATCGTATCGACGGTTTAAGGCGTTCTCCGAAGCATATAAAGTGCTATCAGATGAGAAAAATCGTCGCATCTATGACCAGTACGACAAGTTCCGAGCGGCACCACCATAACACACGACACCGGCGACACATTTATATCCACAATATACTGATGACTTATCCTTCCGAAAAAGTAAATAAACATCTACTCTATCTAAGCAACAAACGTTTTGACTATGCAGTTTATCATTCGCTGCCTAATTATTCTCTGCCAATTTGAACAAGACAACAATTGCAGATAGCTTTATTGCGGTGCCAAAATGATGTCAACTCGGGATGGAATATAACAAATAATTTCTCCTACCCAATATTCTTCCGGAATGTACGATCCTCTACATTCTTATCAATCCTTCAAACTCCTTATCGTCAGTACTAAGCACTGTTTTGCACTTGCCGGCTACATCAACGACAATGCGATAATCGGTGAAACTTTTGGTTAAACTTAACTTGAACACAAATAAGAATGTGTTGAACTTGTTACCTATAAAGTTCAGGTAAACTTCATCTAAAAAATGAGTTATCAATCGGGTCATCTTGTTAGGACTTATCCCATGATCGAACAAATAACTGTGTACAAATCCTTAGGGGAGAGAGGGTAACAGTGGATCAGCAGGAACTATGAAACATTCGCAATAAAATCACAATGCATGATCGCAATCGTCTAATTCCCTCATATTTCACAATTTCTAATTCTTTACACGTGTTGCTATATTTTGGAAGAGATCTGCTAACTCTATCTCTTTTAATGGATATTTGTTTGTTTTGTGATAGCCAGAGTAAATTTGCAATGATAAACATTATTCCATCTTTATGAATTACCATTCATTGAATAAATGTTTAGTCTATTGCTATTTATAGAAAATTTTATGCTCAACATTTGCCGCGAACAAAGTTTTTTGGTAACTACTCATGGTTCTGTGTGATTTCACAATTTTCATGAATAGACCCATTGGGTAATTGTGAAACGATGGCGTATGGGGAACAGTGATTTTTGTTTGTTTTTGTGGTCTATCTCAAAATGTCAATGGGTTCCGATTTTCCACACTAAATACTACTCATATAGTGCAAAATTAGTAAATTTGGCCAAATTTTGTAGAAATTGTCTCTTATTTCAGGATTGCAGCTAATATGCATATATGGTGGTTCGATGTTACGCGATGATATAGTGGATTTCAAAGCGTTAGGATCATTCTTCGTCAAAACAAAAGAATAAAATTTATAAGTAGAATATTTCACTATAGATGACATCGTGTTTCATAGTTCCTACCCATGGGGCACACTGATACATTTTACCACCAACTGTTTATTATCCAAAAAATGTTATTTCCCGTGAATTTTACCAGTTGGAAAAAAATATATGTATTAGTTAACAACATAGTGGCACTATGTATCACTTTTGATTACACAAATAACATGTATTATCATCAAAATTAAATTGTAGAAAAAATGTGTTTCATTGTTACCCTCTCTCCCCTATACATCATCCAGAAATCAATCGGTTTATAAACCAAAGCTTGATCTTGTGATTCAGCATATGCCAACGGGGTTTCCATCCAGCGTCGATTGGTCAGTGTATGAACCAGGTTCCCAATGTTCCAATCCTTATCCTTCTTGAGTTGATTTTCTTCAAAGAGCATCGAAAGTATTCACTCAAGTGGAATCAAAAAATTTGCAAGTCCATATAAACAAACTCTCTGAACTGTCAGAAAAGTTAGGTTATACACTTTCGTGCAGTGTTCTATGTTTTTGACAGGTATATGAATGAATTATTTTAGCATCAGTGATGCCAGGTCTATTTAAACAATATCTTGCAGTAAAAATATAAAAGTCTGCAGATTTCCGCAAAAATCTTCAATAAATTTGACATAGAAATGTAGTGTGTTGATATTTTCAATGATCAGAAACGTTGAAGGATGGGTAAAATTAGCTGGCATAGGCTTTATTCTGCTAAATATTCGTAATCTGCAAAAGATCTGTAGCGAAACTGCAAAATCCGCAGATTTACTAATATATATGCAGACCTGGCATCGTTTTAGTATTCCCCACAGGAAATTCATCCAAATGGTGTAAAAATACGGGGAAACAAGGCAAGATAGGTATTCAGAATATGGGGTTAAATGAGCAGCTCGCACAATTTTTGATTTTTTCAATAGTTAGAGGTACCAAATCATCGCGGCAATATGCAGTAACGCATCGGGGATAAAAAAGAAAGCATCCTAGCATATAAAATTTTTTGACGAGAAAGGTCTATTCAGCATCGTCGTGGCAGGGACAATATTGTTCAGCTGTTTGGAATCCGTACTACCAGAACGGGATTGACAGAATCGAGGCTGTCCAACGCAGGTTCATACGCTTCGCCCTTCGTCATCTCCCATGGCGAAACAGATTTCAGCTGCCGAGCTATGAAAACCGTTGCCAGCTAATACACCTCGATACACTCAGCATCCGGAGGGACTGCTCTCGAGCCCTGTTCGTCTCGGACTTACTCTCTGCCAGAGTGGATTGCCCTACAATCCTCGGACGTCTGGATCTTCAAGCCCGCGTTAGAGCTCTACGTAATAACTCCCTTCTGCGAGTTCCGTTCAGGAGAACCAACTATGGTTGCCAGAGCGCTATAACCGGACTCCAACGAATTTTTAACAGTGTGGCGACGGCCTTCGACTTCAACCGGACGCGGAATGCTATAAAAGCGAAAATGTTGTCAATTTTAAAATGTAATTAGTTTAAGCAACCACCATTGGGGCCAAGGGGCTTGTTGGTGAAGGTAATAAACATAAACATAAACAGGGACAACGTGGTGACAGACGCCCTTTCCCGAAGTGTGGCCACGATCTCGGCAAAATCTGACTCAGATTGGTTCAATAATCTGAAACAAAAGGTTTCGGAATGCCCCGAAAATTATCCTGACTTCCGTATTCAGAATGATCAATTGATGAAATTCGTATTTTCCAACGAGATTTCTGACCCTAGATTTGATTGGAAAATAATACCAAGCCCAGAATGAAGAAAATTATATATTACTTCGGCTCATGATCACTGCATGCCTATTGGCATTGACAAAACTACAGCTAAAATCCGACAACAATATTTCAGGCCCAAGATGACCAGTGATATCCGTACACATGTACAAAAGCGCAACGTCTGCAAGGAAATAAAGCCTTCGAGTGTACCCACGGTTCCATTAATGGGAGATATGCGTATTTCCAGCAACCGTGGCAGATTATAGAACTGGATTATATCGGTCCTTTGCCCAGAACTCGATCTGGAAAACAATATATCCTAGTGATAATAGATTTATTTAGCAAATGGACCCAACTGCATGCCTTTCCGAGCATATCGGTAGTTACCCTGAAAACGGTTATATGGGACCATTGGTTTTACCGCAACTCTATACCATCGATCGTCTTAGCCGATAACGCAAGCACATTCTTATTGAAAGAATTCAGCGCTTTACTGAATCAATTCGGAGTGAAACACTGGCTTACGTCCAGATACCACTCCCAAGCGAATCCAGTAGAACGCGTAAATCGCTCGATCAATACTGCTCTGCGTTCCTATGCTAGGGAAGATCAACGGTCGTGGGGCACCTGATTGTCCGAGATTGAATTGGTACTCAATTCGACAGTCCACGCGTCTACAGGCTTTAGTCCATTCTATGTAACAAGAGGGGAGGAAGTAATATTAAAAGGAACCGACTATGATCAATTCCAAAACGACGACGAACAGTCTTTAGAGATACGTATGGCCCGGATTAAAGTAAACACCCTGAAAATTTTCGATCTTGTGACTAAACATCTCGCCAAGGCGCCTGAAACATCCACCCGCAATTACAACTTACGTCATCGTAACGCGGCGAAGCAATTCGAAGTTGGAATCGAAGTATATAAACGCAATACTAAGCAATCCAATGCGAATGAACATTACAATTCAAAATTGGGTGCACAATATTTACCTTGCACCGTACTAGCTCGACATGGATCGTCCTCGTATGAATTGGCAGACTCATCACGCCGTAACATTGGGGTTTGGCCGGCCAATCTATTGAAACCCGCATAAATTTCCTAAAAAACATAAATGCTTTTAGTTTTAGAAGGGCATCGGCCCATTGCACTTTATCGTTCCCGGTCTCTGCAGCGACGACGTATTGGGAACAAAAAAACGTGGTGACAATGGATTCATGACCACCGCTCATATTAGAACAATAGGAAGGTAGTACTTACCGTCTTTTCTGATCCCCGCTTTCAGCCTCTTCTTAAACACTTTCCGCGGAGTGTTAGAGCTCGGTTCTGCTTTGGGGCCTTCGAGACCACATCAGGTACTACTTTACCTATAATTGAGTATAAGAGCCATCAAATGTATCTCACGGTAAACGCGTCAATCGTGATCCACACTGATCGAACAGTATCCTCATACTGAGTTTGGAAGACGTTCCGACTGATGACGATTACTTCGCGAAATATAATTGCTATCCGAATAATAATTTCCTCGGAACCCCCGAAGAGTAGGGAAATTATAGGGTCGACCCAACTCATCTCAATATTCGAGCAGTTTCACTAGGGATCACAGAACGCAACGGAGTATATTTTTTCAGTGTAGGACTGATCGTACGGGACTTCATCTGTTGATCGGGAACCAAGACATGCCGATTTGAAGGAAAGCAGAAATAAAATAATTTTGACTAGGTAGATTAGTTGGACACGCGTCTCTCGTCGGCGCACGTCAGCTTAATCGACTGCTGATGATTTGTCGCGATCGTTTTAGGCAACTGGAGTAGGTGATAAGACAAAAATTATAGTGTATTAAATCTAAGTTCGTTGTTTGTTCGAAACTAGCAGTAAAATAAGTGTTTTCTTTTGTATAATGCATGATGTTTTCGTTGAATAAAGTAATGGTACTCGTAAAGAGATTATGAAGCAAGCTTTCTGGTTTTGTAGAGCGTTAAGTGTGTGATATGGTACAAAAGCTATGGTGCGTGGAAACGACAGCTAGATCGCAAGGTATTTGTAAAGTTTACTAAAAAAGGAGTTTCATTCGAGGAAACGTCCTTTTTTCCACCAACCACGGGCGGATTGTAATTGTTTATGTTACAAATGCAAAATGTAACGAGTGTCTGTGTTTGGGGAAAAACCAATAACAATTAGAAGAGAAGTTTAGTGAAAAGTAGAGATTATGTGATAGACAGGATATTTTAGAACCCTAGTGAGCGAGTTTCTTTGGCTGTGGGGTGTATGAAAATGTAGAAGGTTATCGGAGTTGGTAAAAAGAAGGTGGAAAATGAAAAGGAAGCGGAAAAGATGGAAAGTGAGACAGAGATACGCAGGTGATGTGTTGGCGATCGTATTCCGCTATTAATCGAAAGTGATAAAAAAGTTTTGGACGGTCTGTCCGGTTTGGAAAGCCCCGATCACGGTGTTAATATCGCCAGTTAAGAGCAAAGGATCGACAAGTGCCTGTTTCGCCCTGACTGGTTTATCCAGTACGGCTAACCGTAAAGGAGTCATCCGACAGGCTGTCGTCGCGGGTCCGTGCTGCCGAGTGCAGTCCTTCATTCCGCCCGCTAATTATCAAGGACGAGCGCGTGGCCCGTGGGCCAGATTAAGATCGCCATAACCTGAACACCGAAGCAGAGAACGAAAGCCCGAGACGACAACGCTGAGAATCCATCGTTTCCCCGCTGCTTTCCGACAACCTACCGCCACCACGCCGATCAAAGAAGCAGCAGGAAAGGGTTCGAAGAAATTAGAAGAGGATAAAATTTTGTAAAGAGTGAGTAAATTATATACCATCTTGTTAAACTCATTGTAGGTTTCCTCCCTGAACCCAGATCCGAAATTCCCTCACAACGTAGTGCGACCCTGGGACCCGAGGACCAAAAGAGGCCTTGCGTGCCCACCCCGGAACGCGTATACCAGGCGTTGGGGTTTTGAACCAGTTCCCCTCCGGAGTTGGTTAATATCATCCTCGGGGGCTGAGAGCAGCCGCGTCCCAAAACGGTAACAAAGCGTAGGTCTATTTCTAAAGTAAGCCATGTCTCGCATAGTTCAAAAGCATCGCATTTCAAATTATTTAGTAAGATTTTAAAGAGATCGATTTTCGGGATAATGCTTCTGCAAGTCCACTGCAGAACAGTGATCAAATCCTTGACCTCGTTCGATGAATTAGCCATCGAAGGATACAATCGCTGAAAGGAGGAGCCATTTCGCAGTGAACTGCATCAAGAATATTTTTACTGCGGGGAGAAAGCTTATCAAGATGATTTTAAGTGGGTCAGAAATATTTAAAGCTGTAAGAATACGGTCTACAATGTCAGAGAAATTTATTAAGCCAGTGCTGTTTGCTTTCTCTGGCTGAGATATGGGAACATTTGGGGTTGGTGATGTTCCTGGAGGTGCTGGGAACTCCTTTTCTGAGCTCAGGTTACTGAGACCGGGAGCGACATGCTTCGGTTTTGCACCAGTACTTCCTTGAGTAGTTATTTTAGGGGGACCATGAAGAGACACCTTCTGGCCTATACGACGAAGCTTAGGAGAGGAAATATTCCTCCTTTTTCTATTGCTTCTAGGCACAGCAGAAGATGTTCCCTCCTGGGGTTCATGACAGTCGCCTTCGTCAGTAGTAAAGTTGGTATAGATGTTCGTAGAGACAGGTGGCGTAGCTATCTTAAGCATTTCTGCAAAAGATCGCTTAGAGCGTCCCTGAAGGGAATGCTTAAGATTCTTCTCGCGCTGTTTGTACGCGGGACATGAACGGAGATCATGTGGGTTTCCCCCACAGTAGACACTTTTCGACATCTCTTCCACAGAAATCATCCGCATGATTCCCACCGCATTTCCCACAATGGGCTTTATTGCTACAATTGGAGGCTGTGTGTCCCAATTGTTTGCAATTAGTACAGTTCATGACCCGCGGCACAAAGAGGCGAACAGGTAGACGAACCTTGTCAAAGAGGAGGTAGTTAGGTAGAGCAGAACCGGCGAAGGTCACCCGATAAGAGTCTGAGTTGACGTATATTTTCTTCCCGTCAGCTGCGACTGATGCTGAATGCAAACGTTTGCACTCCAGGACTGTTAACAACCACCCGAAGCTTATCAGGGCGAATTTTCGATATCTCTGTCACGACCGAATACCGATCCGCCAGAACCCGAGAAATCTGTAACAGATTCAAACACTTTTTTCTTTGGTCCGAAAGAAGATGGCAAATGGCCCGGTGGCCGAGCTTGGATATAATTTGAGCCGGGGAGCCGATTTTGTTTCGACATCCATCTCACCACTAGATGAACCGCCGTCAGGGGAAGTCATTTTTGCACGGGCCTATTGCCCAGTGCACGTTAGTAAGACAACCAAGAAGGTGAAACGTAAACTAATACTTCACTAGTGTAGGTAATGGTACCCAGATGGCTTACTAGAAGAACACTGCTTCACTGGTCACTGACCGGCTAACGGTACTCAGAAACAGAAACACAAAAGAAGGGAAAAATACTGAAACTTCGACTAGACGTAGAGTGTGCGAAATAACCTTGAACGCGGATTAGCACTATTTGTCGCTATGGGACCGTACACTAATTACGTAAGGCATTTTTAGAACATTCCAACCCCCCCAGATAAGAATTCGTAAGATTTTGACGAACTCCCCCTCCCCCCTACATAAGATCTTATCATGATTTTCGTAATTAAAAAATCATATTGTTAATTCATTAAATAAGATAGCGAAAACGATACTTATAGAATTATTTCAAGAAAATTCATGGCAAAATTTAACTGCATTCATCTGTAGTAATTTTATTTGAATCCTAGTAGAATAACTATTGGGTGATATTTAGAAAAGCTAATCTGGTCCATATAATCTGCTTCGCTATATTCCACTTCCTTTGAATCTATTTTCTTGTGATCAGAGCTCAAAAGAATGTATAACCTGTTCTGGCATGAATTTATTCTGAGCTCCAATTATGACGATTGTCGTACGCATAGCTCCGACATCTTCGAATTTTCTTGAAGTAAAATACAGTTCACACTCTGGACATATTCGGCCCACAAGATCTGTCACAATCGTATGACAGAACATACCCCAGTTCCCGAACAGAACAATGTGGCAAGGAGAAATTGATGTAACTGCTCTAACGCCATCGACAATTAAGACGCTCCTCACGATGGCAACAATAAACAAAATTACATAATTAATTTAACAATCATATCCTGCTGTTGCAAAACACTTCAATTCCAGGTCCACCCTTCCTTGGCCATGATGTACAATATGTGCTAATTTTGTTTGATATAGAAAATGTTCATGGCACAAATAATAAATAATTCTTGTGTAAAGAATATTTTTCTTATTGATTTCATTTTCATACTTTTTTATGATGTTACGTAAGAAAAAACAAACCCTCCCTCCCCCTCAGATAAGAATTTGTAAGATATTTTGAAACTCCCCCTCCCCCCATATGCCCTTACGTAATTAGTGTATGGCCCCTATAGAGTGTACGGACCGACAACAAAAGACTTCTATCTCGACTGAGTGCTCGATAAAGAATGAGTTGTAGATTGTTGAAATCGGACTATTATCAAAAGATACATGTAACATTAAATATGGACGAAAGATTTTTATGATTTTCCATGGCCAGAAATAAGACCAAAATTTTAGGTCAGTAGGAGAAATTAATGGATGCAATATACCCCTTCTTTTGGTATTGTATTTATGCAGTTTAATCCTCCTATGAGTGAGATATTTTCATAAATTTCCTTGGAAGTGGTTGTATTGAAATGATGCCTTCAAATGATGGCTTGTTGTTTGGGAATTACGCTTTGTCGTCTGTTTATTGTTCAATATACTAGTACAGTCGTGATTCGTTGGTTGGGCCACAGCCTATATCCAACTAACGAATTTAATTCGCTAGTTGGACCGACTGACAAATGTCAAAAACTGTGTGGTGTAAAAGATTGTTAGATAGATTGTCAAAGTCAATTTGACATGAGATTTTGACGTTCAGATGCTTTTTAGTTTGACAACGGTCCATCTGGCGGAGGTCCAACTAAAAAGCAATCCAGTTCAAAAGTGTCCAACCTGCGAATCACGACTGTACTGCATTTATATTAGCCAAATATTATTTCGATAAAACGAATTTCGTATTTCATTTTTTTATCTACAACTCTAGCGGTGTAACCACCACCAACCACCGAAAAATTCCAAGTTGTCTAGAGGGAACTTGATCATTTATAGGTATTAATAAGTAAAGTCATGGGTACGTTTCGACTTCATCTCATCAGAAACCGACACTAACTTATTATCAAAATAGATAAGCGCCAGCTTGACGCTAAATCCCTAAAACCTAAAACACACTTTGTGTTTCTATCGAACAACTAGTCAAACGTGATGTCCTTCCGAGCACAAGTTCTGTTTATGCCGATAAGACACAGTGAAGCCGAAACTTGTTTTGGCTTAGCAGGCCTATGCGAAAGCACCATGCTATATTTCTAAGAAGAAAAATTGGGAAAAGCACCAAAATTTCTCACCTGGGCGAATTTTTTTGGCGAAACCAGTTCTTGTACGTGAAGGGTACACATCCTAACTTAACAAAGTGTGTTTTAGTTTTTCGAGATTTGGCGTCAAGCCGGCGCCAATCTATTCCTACAATAAGTTAGTGTCGGTTTTGTTGAGACGAAGTCGAAACGCACCCATGCACCAATGACGAAAACTAATAGGTCGTGATCGATCTTTGTTAGCATTTAATTTTTTTAGTATGACCAATTTTATGAATAGGTAAAATAAATGTTCGAAAATAGTAATTTAAGGTTAGGATCACATCATTTTGAAACCGCCAATTTCGGAGGTTTATTATTTTTTTCGATTATAGAGGTTTTAACCTTAAGGATATTCGCCCCTTTGGGTTAGAAAAATCTCTTGTGAAAAATTTCTAACCCTATGTGCGGGGTCGAGACTCGAACCCAGGTGCGCAGCGTACAAGGCAATCGATTTACCAACTACGCTACGCCCACCCCCTTCGGAGGTTTAGTATATTCGATGAATTTTACAAACGTTAAACAGCACACATTTATTCTTCAAACAAACATAGTTCGAGACAAGACAAGACAAAGACAAGGCAAAGACAAGACAAAGACAAGACAAAGACAAGACAAAGACAAGACAAAGACAAGACAAAGACAAGACAAAGACAAGACAAAGACAAGACAAAGACAAGACAAAGACAAGACAAAGACAAGACAAAGACAAGACAAAGACAAGACAAAGACAAGACAAAGACAAGACAAAGACAAGACAAAGACAAGACAAAGACAAGACAAAGACAAGACAAAGACAAGACAAAGACAAGACAAAGACAAGACAAAGACAAGACAAAGACAAGACAAAGACAAGACAAAGACAAGACAAAGACAAGACAAAGACAAGACAAAGACAAGACAAAGACAAGACAAAGACAAGACAAAGACAAGACAAAGACAAGACAAGACAAAGACAAGACAAAGACAAGACAAAGACAAGACAAAGACAAGACAAAGACAAGACAAAGACAAGACAAAGACAAGACAAAGACAAGACAAAGACAAGACAAAGACAAGACAAAGACAAGACAAAGACAAGACAAAGACAAGACAAAGACAAGACAAAGACAAGACAAAGACAAGACAAAGACAAGACAAAGACAAGACAAGACAAAGACAAGACAAAGACAAGACAAAGACAAGACAAAGACAAGACAAAGACAAGACAAAGACAAGACAAAGACAAGACAAAGACAAGACAACGACAAGACAAAGACAAGACAAAGACAAGACAAAGACAAGACAAAGACAAGACAAAGACAAGACAAAGACAAGACAAAGACAAGACAAAGACAAGACAAAGACAAGACAAAGACAAGACAAAGACAAGACAAAGACAAGACAAAGACAAGACAAAGACAAGACAAAGACAAGACAAAGACAAGACAAAGACAAGACAAAGACAAGACAAAGACAAGACAAGACAAAGACAAGACAAAGACAAGACAAAGACAAGACAAAGACAAGACAAAGACAAGACAAAGACAAGACAAAGACAAGACAAAGACAAGACAAAGACAAGACAAAGACAAGACAAAGACAAGACAAAGACAAGACAAAGACAAGACAAAGACAAGACAAAGACAAGACAAAGACAAGACAAAGACAAGACAAAGACAAGACAAAGACAAGACAAAGACAAGACAAAGACAAGACAAAGACAAGACAAAGACAAGACAAAGACAAGACAAAGACAAGACAAAGACAAGACAAAGACAAGACAAAGACAAGACAAAGACAAGACAAAGACAAGACAAAGACAAGACAAAGACAAGACAAAGACAAGACAAAGACAAGACAAAGACAAGACAAAGACAAGACAAAGACAAGACAAAGACAAGACAAAGACAAGACAAAGACAAGACAAAGACAAGACAAAGACAAGACAAAGACAAGACAAAGACAAGACAAAGACAAGACAAAGACAAGACAAAGACAAGACAAAGACAAGACAAGACAAAGACAAGACAAAGACAAGACAAAGACAAGACAAAGACAAGACAAAGACAAGACAAAGACAAGACAAAGACAAGACAAAGACAAGACAAAGACAAGACAAAGACAAGACAAAGACAAGACAAAGACAAGACAAAGACAAGACAAAGACAAGACAAAGACAAGACAAAGACAAGACAAAGACAAGACAAAGACAAGACAAAGACAAGACAAAGACAAGACAAAGACAAGACAAAGACAAGACAAAGACAAGACAAAGACAAGACAAAGACAAGACAAAGACAAGACAAAGACAAGACAAAGACAAGACAAAGACAAGACAAAGACAAGACAAAGACAAGACAAAGACAAGACAAAGACAAGACAAAGACAAGACAAAGACAAGACAAAGACAAGACAAAGACAAGACAAAGACAAGACAAAGACAAGACAAAGACAAGACAAAGACAAGACAAAGACAAGACAAAGACAAGACAAAGACAAGACAAAGACAAGACAAAGACAAGACAAAGACAAGACAAAGACAAGACAAAGACAAGACAAAGACAAGACAAAGACAAAGACAAGACAAAGACAAGACAAAGACAAGACAAAGACAAGACAAAGACAAGACAAAGACAAGACAAAGACAAGACAAAGACAAGACAAAGACAAGACAAAGACAAGACAAAGACAAGACAAAGACAAGACAAAGACAAGACAAAGACAAGACAAAGACAAGACAAAGACAAGACAAAGACAAGACAAAGACAAGACAAAGACAAGACAAAGACAAGACAAAGACAAGACAAAGACAAGACAAAGACAAGACAAAGACAAGACAAAGACAAGACAAAGACAAGACAAAGACAAGACAAAGACAAGACAAAGACAAGACAAAGACAAGACAAAGACAAGACAAAGACAAGACAAAGACAAGACAAAGACAAGACAAAGACAAGACAAAGACAAGACAAAGACAAGACAAAGACAAGACAAAGACAAGACAAAGACAAGACAAAGACAAGACAAAGACAAGACAAAGACAAGACAAAGACAAGACAAAGACAAGACAAAGACAAGACAAAGACAAGACAAAGACAAGACAAAGACAAGACAAAGACAAGACAAAGACAAGACAAAGACAAGACAAAGACAAGACAAAGACAAGACAAAGACAAGACAAAGACAAGACAAAGACAAGACAAAGACAAGACAAAGACAAGACAAAGACAAGACAAAGACAAGACAAAGACAAGACAAAGACAAGACAAAGACAAGACAAAGACAAGACAAAGACAAGACAAAGACAAGACAAAGACAAGACAAAGACAAGACAAAGACAAGACAAAGACAAGACAAAGACAAGACAAAGACAAGACAAAGACAAGACAAAGACAAGACAAAGACAAGACAAAGACAAGACAAAGACAAGACAAAGACAAGACAAAGACAAGACAAAGACAAGACAAAGACAAGACAAAGACAAGACAAAGACAAGACAAAGACAAGACAAAGACAAGACAAAGACAAGACAAAGACAAGACAAAGACAAGACAAAGACAAGACAAAGACAAGACAAAGACAAGACAAAGACAAGACAAAGACAAGACAAAGACAAGACAAAGACAAGACAAAGACAAGACAAAGACAAGACAAAGACAAGACAAAGACAAGACAAAGACAAGACAAAGACAAGACAAAGACAAGACAAAGACAAGACAAAGACAAGACAAAGACAAGACAAAGACAAGACAAAGACAAGACAAAGACAAGACAAAGACAAGACAAAGACAAGACAAAGACAAGACAAAGACAAGACAAAGACAAGACAAAGACAAGACAAAGACAAGACAAAGACAAGACAAAGACAAGACAAAGACAAGACAAAGACAAGACAAAGACAAGACAAAGACAAGACAAAGACAAGACAAAGACAAGACAAAGACAAGACAAAGACAAGACAAAGACAAGACAAAGACAAGACAAAGACAAGACAAAGACAAGACAAAGACAAGACAAAGACAAGACAAAGACAAGACAAAGACAAGACAAAGACAAGACAAAGACAAGACAAAGACAAGACAAAGACAAGACAAAGACAAGACAAAGACAAGACAAAGACAAGACAAAGACAAGACAAAGACAAGACAAAGACAAGACAAAGACAAGACAAAGACAAGACAAAGACAAGACAAAGACAAGACAAAGACAAGACAAAGACAAGACAAAGACAAGACAAAGACAAGACAAAGACAAGACAAAGACAAGACAAAGACAAGACAAAGACAAGACAAAGACAAGACAAAGACAAGACAAAGACAAGACAAAGACAAGACAAAGACAAGACAAAGACAAGACAAAGACAAGACAAAGACAAGACAAAGACAAGACAAAGACAAGACAAAGACAAGACAAAGACAAGACAAAGACAAGACAAAGACAAGACAAAGACAAGACAAAGACAAGACAAAGACAAGACAAAGACAAGACAAAGACAAGACAAAGACAAGACAAAGACAAGACAAAGACAAGACAAAGACAAGACAAAGACAAGACAAAGACAAGACAAAGACAAGACAAAGACAAGACAAAGACAAGACAAAGACAAGACAAAGACAAGACAAAGACAAGACAAAGACAAGACAAAGACAAGACAAAGACAAGACAAAGACAAGACAAAGACAAGACAAAGACAAGACAAAGACAAGACAAAGACAAGACAAAGACAAGACAAAGACAAGACAAAGACAAGACAAAGACAAGACAAAGACAAGACAAAGACAAGACAAAGACAAGACAAAGACAAGACAAAGACAAGACAAAGACAAGACAAAGACAAGACAAAGACAAGACAAAGACAAGACAAAGACAAGACAAAGACAAGACAAAGACAAGACAAAGACAAGACAAGACAAGACAAGACATAGACAAGACAAAGACAAGACAAAGACAAGACAAAGACAAGACAAAGACAAGACAAAGACAAGACAAAGACAAGACAAAGACAAGACAAAGACAAGACAAAGACAAGACAAAGACAAGACAAAGACAAGACAAAGACAAGACAAAGACAAGACAAAGACAAGACAAAGACAAGACAAAGACAAGACAAAGACAAGACAAAGACAAGACAAAGACAAGACAAAGACAAGACAAAGACAAGACAAAGACAAGACAAAGACAAGACAAAGACAAGACAAAGACAAGACAAAGACAAGACAAAGACAAGACAAAGACAAGACAAAGACAAGACAAAGACAAGACAAAGACAAGACAAAGACAAGACAAAGACAAGACAAAGACAAGACAAAGACAAGACAAAGACAAGACAAAGACAAGACAAAGACAAGACAAAGACAAGACAAAGACAAGACAAAGACAAGACAAAGACAAGACAAAGACAAGACAAAGACAAGACAAAGACAAGACAAAGACAAGACAAAGACAAGACAAAGACAAGACAAAGACAAGACAAAGACAAGACAAAGACAAGACAAAGACAAGACAAAGACAAGACAAAGACAAGACAAAGACAAGACAAAGACAAGACAAAGACAAGACAAAGACAAGACAAAGACAAGACAAAGACAAGACAAAGACAAGACAAAGACAAGACAAAGACAAGACAAAGACAAGACAAAGACAAGACAAAGACAAGACAAAGACAAGACAAAGACAAGACAAAGACAAGACAAAGACAAGACAAAGACAAGACAAAGACAAGACAAAGACAAGACAAAGACAAGACAAAGACAAGACAAAGACAAGACAAAGACAAGACAAAGACAAGACAAAGACAAGACAAAGACAAGACAAGACAAAGACAAGACAAAGACAAGACAAAGACAAGACAAAGACAAGACAAAGACAAGACAAAGACAAGACAAAGACAAGACAAAGACAAGACAAAGACAAGACAAAGACAAGACAAAGACAAGACAAAGACAAGACAAAGACAAGACAAAGACAAGACAAAGACAAGACAAAGACAAGACAAAGACAAGACAAAGACAAGACAAAGACAAGACAAAGACAAGACAAAGACAAGACAAAGACAAGACAAAGACAAGACAAAGACAAGACAAAGACAAGACAAAGACAAGACAAAGACAAGACAAAGACAAGACAAAGACAAGACAAAGACAAGACAAAGACAAGACAAAGACAAGACAAAGACAAGACAAAGACAAGACAAAGACAAGACAAAGACAAGACAAAGACAAGACAAAGACAAGACAAAGACAAGACAAAGACAAGACAAAGACAAGACAAAGACAAGACAAAGACAAGACAAAGACAAGACAAAGACAAGACAGAGACAAGACAGAGACAAGACAGAGACAAGACAGAGACAAGACAAAGACAAGACAAAGACAAGACAAAGACAAGACAAAGACAAGACAAAGACAAGACAAAGACAAGACAAAGACAAGACAAAGACAAGACAAAGACAAGACAAAGACAAGACAAAGACAAGACAAAGACAAGACAAAGACAAGACAAAGACAAGACAAAGACAAGACAAAGACAAGACAAAGACAAGACAAAGACAAGACAAAGACAAGACAAAGACAAGACAAAGACAAGACAAAGACAAGACAAAGACAAGACAAAGACAAGACAAAGACAAGACAAAGACAAGACAAAGACAAGACAAAGACAAGACAAAGACAAGACAAAGACAAGACAAAGACAAGACAAAGACAAGACAAAGACAAGACAAAGACAAGACAAAGACAAGACAAAGACAAGACAAAGACAAGACAAAGACAAGACAAAGACAAGACAAAGACAAGACAAAGACAAGACAAAGACAAGACAAAGACAAGACAAAGACAAGACAAAGACAAGACAAAGACAAGACAAAGACAAGACAAAGACAAGACAAAGACAAGACAAAGACAAGACAAAGACAAGACAAAGACAAGACAAAGACAAGACAAAGACAAGACAAAGACAAGACAAAGACAAGACAAAGACAAGACAAAGACAAGACAAAGACAAGACAAAGACAAGACAAAGACAAGACAAAGACAAGACAAAGACAAGACAAAGACAAGACAAAGACAAGACAAAGACAAGACAAAGACAAGACAAAGACAAGACAAAGACAAGACAAAGACAAGACAAAGACAAGACAAAGACAAGACAAAGACAAGACAAAGACAAGACAAAGACAAGACAAAGACAAGACAAAGACAAGACAAAGACAAGACAAAGACAAGACAAAGACAAGACAAAGACAAGACAAAGACAAGACAAAGACAAGACAAAGACAAGACAAAGACAAGACAAAGACAAGACAAAGACAAGACAAAGACAAGACAAAGACAAGACAAAGACAAGACAAAGACAAGACAAAGACAAGACAAAGACAAGACAAAGACAAGACAAAGACAAGACAAAGACAAGACAAAGACAAGACAAAGACAAGACAAAGACAAGACAAAGACAAGACAAAGACAAGACAAAGACAAGACAAAGACAAGACAAAGACAAGACAAAGACAAGACAAAGACAAGACAAAGACAAGACAAAGACAAGACAAAGACAAGACAAAGACAAGACAAAGACAAGACAAAGACAAGACAAAGACAAGACAAAGACAAGACAAAGACAAGACAAAGACAAGACAAAGACAAGACAAAGACAAGACAAAGACAAGACAAAGACAAGACAAAGACAAGACAAAGACAAGACAAAGACAAGACAAAGACAAGACAAAGACAAGACAAAGACAAGACAAAGACAAGACAAAGACAAGACAAAGACAAGACAAAGACAAGACAAAGACAAGACAAAGACAAGACAAAGACAAGACAAAGACAAGACAAAGACAAGACAAAGACAAGACAAAGACAAGACAAAGACAAGACAAAGACAAGACAAAGACAAGACAAAGACAAGACAAAGACAAGACAAAGACAAGACAAAGACAAGACAAAGACAAGACAAAGACAAGACAAAGACAAGACAAAGACAAGACAAAGACAAGACAAAGACAAGACAAAGACAAGACAAAGACAAGACAAAGACAAGACAAAGACAAGACAAGACAAAGACAAGACAAAGACTAGACAAAGACAAGACAAAGACAAGACAAAGACAAGACAAAGACAAGACAAAGACAAGACAAAGACAAGACAAAGACAAGACAAAGACAAGACAAAGACAAGACAAAGACAAGACAAAGACAAGACATCATAACAGTTTTTGCAACCGACCGAGACGGTTGTGCCTCCAGGTGGAAGGTTTTGTTCTCGAGAGAGTGACGGAGTGCGAGACGCTGTATGCGTTATTGTGGGAGAGAGAGAGACCAGTTTGTTAAGTGTGAGTCGACAGTTGATACGTCGGAGGCGTGGTCAACGGCATCCTCGACAAGTGGTGTTTTGACAGCAAACCGCGGGTAGACGAATTTGCCTACCGCGGTGGCAGAAATCGACAGTGATCGTGCCACAGAAAAAAATATAGTGTATTGGTGTCGTCGGGCAATTCTAATCGACGAGAGGGAAGCGTCACAGGTAGACCCATTTGCTCTATTTGTCTACTGCAGAAGTGGTACGACGAATAAGGAAAACAAGTGGCACCGAAAAGTGCCGCATCGACAGTGGGATTTTCGCAGCAAGCCACAGGTAGCCACATTTGTCTACCGAGGTGGTGGAAACGGAGAGAGCGCGCTTGTGGTGGTGATACCGACGAGCAGCTTAATCGGAGAGAGTTTTGAAGTGTTGCAGGTAGGACTATTTCTCTACTGAAGAAGCAACGCGACGAAGAAGGACAGCAAGTGTCACGTTGTCAAACAACGGGCACCGAGTTTACAACGTAACACATGAGGTGTGTTCTACAGGTATAACAGGTATATTTTTCATTCCTTTTTGTGATAGTTTTTCTTGCTAGGTAAAATGGATGAAGAGATGGGAGAACGAGTACCAGACCCTCCCCCTAAGCCTTATGCTGAAAATGTAAATCCGACTAGAATTAAAATTTACCCAGAGTCGTCAACGGGACCATGGATTGTATTTATTAGGCGTAAAGTAAAGGCGCTAAATATTATTCAAATTTCTAAAGATTTGACTTCGCGATTCTCGGATGTAAAAGAGATCGTCAAAGTCAATAAAGATAAAATACGCATTGTCGTTGGTAGTCTCAAACAAGCCAATGCAATTGCTTCTTGCGAGCTTTTTACGCGTGAGTATAGAGCGTATATTCCTTCAAAGGCAATTGAAATTGATGGGGTCATCACAGAATCGAGTTTGACTGTTGATGACTTAGTTAAGCATGGGGTTGGTCGTTTCAAAGACACCATACTTAAAGACGTAAAAATACTTGAATGCAAGCAATTGCATTCAGTATCACACGAAGGAGATAAAAAAGTTTATCGACTGTCTGACTCATTTCGAGTGACTTTCGCTGGGTCTGCGCTGCCCAACTATGTCATTATCGATAAGATTCGTCTCCCTGTTCGCCTTTTTATCCCTCGTGTAATGAATTGCCTTAATTGCAAACAGCTTGGCCACACAGCCACTTACTGTTCCAATAAGGCACGGTGTGGCAAATGTGGGGGTTCTCATCAAGAGGATACATGCAATGAAAATTCAGAAAAATGTTTAATGTGCGGAGAAAACTCACATGAGCTCTCTGCATGCCCCATTTATAAATTGCGTGAGGATAAAATTAAACGATCCTTGAAGGAGAGGTCTAAGCGCTCCTATGCAGAAATGTTGAAAAATGCTACCCCTAAACCCATCTTCTTAGAAAACACTTACGCATCTCTATTTTCGGAACAGTCTGACTCTGACGGAGCGTGCGAAGGTACATCATTTGTTTTACCCGGAAATTCCAGAAAAAGAAAACAGTCTTCTTTTCCCAAGCTGCCAAGAAAGGGCCTTAAAATTTCTCCACCAATAGATAAACTGCGCCCAAAACCGAAAAATTCCGATTCAAAACCGAAATCAATTCCGCCCGGTTTTGGGAACGTACAATCCAAACAGAACACCATTACTGGAAATAATAAAATTTCGACTACCTCTGAGCCTCAGCCGGGGGTAGGATTATTGAAAATTTCTGAAATTGTTGATTGGATTTTTAAAGCATTCAATATTTCTGAACCACTAAAGAGTATACTTTCAGCTTTCCTCCCAACAATTAGAACATTTTTAGAGCAACTGATTGCTCAATGGCCCATCCTTGCAGCGATTGTATCTTTCAATGGGTAATTCACCTCCTCCAATGAAAGATTCCATCACTGTTTTACAGTGGAATTGCAGAAGTATCATACCTAAAATTGATTCCTTAAAAATTTTACTGCATAATTTAAAATGCGATGCTTTTGCTCTATGTGAAACATGGCTTACCTCAAACATTAATTTCAACTTAAATGATTTCAACATTATTCGCCTAGACCGAGACACCCCGTATGGAGGAGTGCTTCTAGGAATTAAAAAGTGCTATTCTTTCTATAGAATTAACATCCCCTTGTTTGCGGGCATTGAGGCTGTAGCTGTCCAAACGAACATTAAAGGCAAAGACATGTCTATCGCTTCTATATATATACCTCCCAAAGTTCAAATTGGACAACGTCAAATTTTTGAGGTAGTGGAATCCATGGCTGCTCCGCGTCTGATACTGGGAGACTTCAACTCGCACGGAGTATTGTGGGGTTCCCTCTACAATGATAATCGATCCTCTTTGATTTACAATGTTTGTGACGAATTTAATATGACAGTTTTAAATACTGGCGAAACAACACGCATTCCCAGACCTCCTGCACGTCCAAGTGCATTAGATCTATCTCTGTGCTCGACATCACTTCGGTTAGATTGCACGTGGAAGGTTGTACCTGATCCTCACGGTAGCGATCATTTGCCAGTCGTTATTTCAATTAACAGTGAATTAGGCCTTACGAATTCAATCAATGTTCCTTATGACTTAACACGAAATATTGATTGGAAAACATACGAAACATTAATTTCCACTTCTCTTGCTTCGACAGAAGAGCTACCCCCTACCGAAGAATATGAATTCCTAGCGGGTTTAATTATTGAAGCAGCAGAACAAGCCCAAACGAAATGCAATCCTGGAATGACAATAAATAGACGGCCCCCTAATCCTTGGTGGGACAAAGAGTGCTCTGATGCATATGAAGCTAAACAAGTTGCCTACAAAGAAATTATGAAACAGAAAGGGGGTATACGTGAGAACTTTGAAAATTATTTCATTTTGCAAAACAAATTTGACAGTCTCCGTCGTGCCAAAAAGTCTAGTTATTGGAGACGCTTCGTCGATGGCTTGTCAAGAGAAACATCAATGAGTACTCTTTGGAACACAGCCAGAAGAATGAGGAATCGTAACGTGACTAATGAAAGCGAAGATTTTTCGAATCGTTGGATATTTAATTTTGCCAAGAAAATTTGTCCCGATTCTGCTACTGCGCAGAAAATCACTCGCGATGCTCCCACAAGTAACGATTTCATAGATTCGCCTTTGACAATGATGGAATTCTCAATTGCACTCCTTTCATGCAACAATAATGCTCCGGGACTAGACAGAATTAAATTCAACTTGGTGAAGAATCTGCCTGACCTAGCAAAAAGACGCTTGTTGAATTTATTCAATAAGCTTCTTGAGCAGAACATTGTCCCGCACGACTGGAGACAAGTGAGAGTTATCGCTATTCCAAAACCGGGAAAACCAGCCTCCGATCATAACTCGTATCGACCGATTGCAATGTTATCCTGCATCAGGAAATTGTTGGAAAAAATTATCCTACGACGTCTCGACAATTGGGTTGAGGCGAACGGCTTGCTATCAGATACCCAGTTTGGTTTTCGGAGGGGAAAGGGAACGAATGATTGTCTGGCGCTACTTTCGTCAGAAATCCAACTAGCTTACGCAAAAAAAGAACAAATGGCGTCTGTGTTCTTAGACATAAAAGGAGCATTCGACTCTGTTTCCATTGATGTTCTCTCAGAGAAACTACATCAATGTGGTCTTTCACCAATATTAAATAATTATTTATACAACTTATTGTCAGAAAAGCACATGCATTTTTCATATGGCGATTTGGCGACACTCAGAATAAGTTACATGGGCCTCCCACAAGGTTCTTGTTTAAGCCCCCTTCTCTACAATTTTTACGTGAATGATATTGATAATTGTATTGTCAGCCCATGCACTCTAAGGCAACTTGCAGATGATGGCGTGGTTTCTGTTACAGGACCAAAAGCCTTAAATTTACAACAACCACTGCAAGATAGTTTGGATAATTTATCAAGTTGGGCTTTGAAGTTAGGCATCGATTTCTCTACGGAGAAAACAGAGTTGGTTGTTTTTTCAAGGAAGCGTGATCCAGCTCAGCTTCAGCTTCAGTTGGTTGGTAGAACGATAGCCCAAGTCCTGACTTTTAAATACCTTGGAATTTGGTTCGATTCTAAAGGCACATGGGGAGGCCACATTAGGTATCTAATAACGAAATGCCAACAAAGGATAAATTTTCTGCGAACAATAACTGGATCATGGTGGGGTTCTCATCCAAGTGACATGATAAGATTGTATCAAACAACAATACTTTCAGTAATGGAATATGGGTGCATCTGTTTCCGTTCAGCTGCGAACACTCACATTATTAAACTGGAACGGATACAGTATCGCTGTTTACGAATTGCCTTAGGTTGCATGCAGTCGACCCATACGATGAGTCTTGAAGTACTAGCGGGAGTTCTTCCTTTAAAAGACCGATTCTGGGATCTCTCTTCTCGTTTACTTATTCGATGTGAGGTTATGAACCCACTGGTAATTGAAAATTTTGAAAGACTTGTCGAGCTTCAACCCCAAACCAGATTCATGACAGTGTATTTCAATCACATGTCACAAGAAATAACGCCTGCTAAGTATGTTCCCACATACGTCAATATACTAGATATTCCTGAATCCACTTTATTCTTCGACACGTCCATGCAAGCAGAGATTCGTGGAATTCCGGATCATCTACGCTCGCGGGAGATCCCTAAAATATTCACAAGTAAATATCAACACATAGACTGCCTTAAAATGTTTTACACTGATGGGTCACGAATCAGTGAGGCCACTGGTTTCGGTATTTTCAACAATAATTTTTCAATTTCTCTCAAACTTGCAGAACCCGCCTCTGTTTATATAGCGGAACTAGCAGCAGTTCACTATAGTTTGCGAATAATTAATACTTTACCCCCGAACCATTACTTTATCCTCACTGATAGTCTCAGCACAATTGCAGCTCTACGCTCAAAGAGGATTGATAATCACGATCCATTCTTTTTGGGGAAGATACGAGAATCTCTGAGTAACCTGACAAGAAAATGTTATAAATTTACCCTAGTGTGGCTCCCCGCCCATTGATCTATTGCGGGCAATGAGAAAGCTGATAATTTAGCCAAGATTGGTGCACTAGATGGTGAAATATATGAAAGACCCATCGCTTACAATGAATTTTATAGCGCTTCTCGACAGAGGACACTTGCTAGTTGGCAAACATCTTGGGACAATGGAGATATGGGACGATGGCTACACTCAATTACCCCTAAAGTATCAACGAAGGCATGGTTCAAAGGATTGGATGTAAGTCGGGACTTCATCCGTGTGATGTCTAGGCTCATGTCCAATCATTATACTTTAGATGCGCATCTCCGTCGTATTGGGCTCGCTGAGGGTAATCATTGTGCTTGTGGAGAAGGTTACCATGACATTGAGCATGTTGTTTGGTCCTGCACTGAATATCGTGAAGCCAGATCACAATTAGTAGATTCTTTACAAGTCCGAGGAAGACCAATCCATGTTCCTGTTAGAGACATCCTGGCGTATCGCGATCTTCTATACATGGAACTTATCTATCATTTTCTAAAAACAGCGTCTGTCAAAATTTAATTAAATTCATCTCCTCATACTCTCATCCAAGGCTAATCATTCACCAATTAAAGGGTCCTAGAATATTTAGTTTTTAAATTTAGACAATAACAGAAAAAAAGTAAATAAATACACCCGAAAATACTAGATCAGTATGAAATACAACAATGTAAGGAAAAAAGCAAACAATAAAGTGATTTCAGTGTTAGTTTTAGACAAAGTACTAGTATAGTTAAAATTAGTCTTAAGGATTTTTGTAACGTGCTATGTAAAAAAAGAAACTGGCGTAAAAAGCTATTGCAAATGCCGTGTCAAATAAACGTACGAAAAAAAAAAAAAAAAAAAGATAAGACAAAGACAAGACAAAGACAAGACAAAGACAAGACAAAGACAAGACAAAGACAAGACAAAGACAAGACAAAGACAAGACAAAGACAAGACAAAGACAAGACAAAGACAAGACAAAGACAAGACAAAGACAAGACAAAGACAAGACAAAGACAAGACAAAGACAAGACAAAGACAAGACAAAGACAAGACAAAGACAAGACAAAGACAAGACAAAGACAAGACAAAGACAAGACAAAGACAAGACAAAGACAAGACAAAGACAAGACAAAGACAAGACAAAGACAAGACAAAGACAAGACAAAGACAAGACAAAGACAAGACAAAGACAAGACAAAGACAAGACAAAGACAAGACAAAGACAAGACAAAGACAAGACAAAGACAAGACAAAGACAAGACAAAGACAAGACAAAGACAAGACAAAGACAAGACAAAGACAAGACAAAGACAAGACAAAGACAAGACAAAGACAAGACAAAGACAAGACAAAGACAAGACAAAGACAAGACAAAGACAAGACAAAGACAAGACAAAGACAAGACAAAGACAAGACAAAGACAAGACAAAGACAAGACAAAGACAAGACAAAGACAAGACAAAGACAAGACAAAGACAAGACAAAGACAAGACAAAGACAAGACAAAGACAAGACAAAGACAAGACAAAGACAAGACAAAGACAAGACAAAGACAAGACAAAGACAAGACAAAGACAAGACAAAGACAAGACAAAGACAAGACAAAGACAAGACAAAGACAAGACAAAGACAAGACAAAGACAAGACAAAGACAAGACAAAGACAAGACAAAGACAAGACAAAGACAAGACAAAGACAAGACAAAGACAAGACAAAGACAAGACAAAGACAAGACAAAGACAAGACAAAGACAAGACAAAGACAAGACAAAGACAAGACAAAGACAAGACAAAGACAAGACAAAGACAAGACAAAGACAAGACAAAGACAAGACAAAGACAAGACAAAGACAAGACAAAGACAAGACAAAGACAAGACAAAGACAAGACAAAGACAAGACAAAGACAAGACAAAGACAAGACAAAGACAAGACAAAGACAAGACAAAGACAAGACAAAGACAAGACAAAGACAAGACAAAGACAAGACAAAGACAAGACAAAGACAAGACAAAGACAAGACAAAGACAAGACAAAGACAAGACAAAGACAAGACAAAGACAAGACAAAGACAAGACAAAGACAAGACAAAGACAAGACAAAGACAAGACAAAGACAAGACAAAGACAAGACAAAGACAAGACAAAGACAAGACAAAGACAAGACAAAGACAAGACAAAGACAAGACAAAGACAAGACAAAGACAAGACAAAGACAAGACAAAGACAAGACAAAGACAAGACAAAGACAAGACAAAGACAAGACAAAGACAAGACAAAGACAAGACAAAGACAAGACAAAGACAAGACAAAGACAAGACAAAGACAAGACAAAGACAAGACAAAGACAAGACAAAGACAAGACAAAGACAAGACAAAGACAAGACAAAGACAAGACAAAGACAAGACAAAGACAAGACAAAGACAAGACAAAGACAAGACAAAGACAAGACAAAGACAAGACAAAGACAAGACAAAGACAAGACAAAGACAAGACAAAGACAAGACAAAGACAAGACAAAGACAAGACAAAGACAAGACAAAGACAAGACAAAGACAAGACAAAGACAAGACAAAGACAAGACAAAGACAAGACAAAGACAAGACAAAGACAAGACAAAGACAAGACAAAGACAAGACAAAGACAAGACAAAGACAAGACAAAGACAAGACAAAGACAAGACAAAGACAAGACAAAGACAAGACAAAGACAAGACAAAGACAAGACAAAGACAAGACAAAGACAAGACAAAGACAAGACAAAGACAAGACAAAGACAAGACAAAGACAAGACAAAGACAAGACAAAGACAAGACAAAGACAAGACAAAGACAAGACAAAGACAAGACAAAGACAAGACAAAGACAAGACAAAGACAAGACAAAGACAAGACAAAGACAAGACAAAGACAAGACAAAGACAAGACAAAGACAAGACAAAGACAAGACAAAGACAAGACAAAGACAAGACAAAGACAAGACAAAGACAAGACAAAGACAAGACAAAGACAAGACAAAGACAAGACAAAGACAAGACAAAGACAAGACAAAGACAAGACAAAGACAAGACAAAGACAAAGACAAGACAAAGACAAGACAAAGACAAGACAAAGACAAAGACAAGACAAAGACAAGACAAAGACAAGACAAAGACAAGACAAAGACAAGACAAAGACAAGACAAAGACAAGACAAAGACAAGACAAAGACAAGACAAAGACAAGACAAAGACAAGACAAAGACAAGACAAAGACAAGACAAAGACAAGACAAAGACAAGACAAAGACAAGACAAAGACAAGACAAAGACAAGACAAAGACAAGACAAAGACAAGACAAAGACAAGACAAAGACAAGACAAAGACAAGACAAAGACAAGACAAAGACAAGACAAAGACAAGACAAAGACAAGACAAAGACAAGACAAAGACAAGACAAAGACAAGACAAAGACAAGACAAAGACAAGACAAAGACAAGACAAAGACAAGACAAAGACAAGACAAAGACAAGACAAAGACAAGACAAAGACAAGACAAAGACAAGACAAAGACAAGACAAAGACAAGACAAAGACAAGACAAAGACAAGACAAAGACAAGACAAAGACAAGACAAAGACAAGACAAAGACAAGACAAAGACAAGACAAAGACAAGACAAAGACAAGACAAAGACAAGACAAAGACAAGACAAAGACAAGACAAAGACAAGACAAAGACAAGACAAAGACAAGACAAAGACAAGACAAAGACAAGACAAAGACAAGACAAAGACAAGACAAAGACAAGACAAAGACAAGACAAAGACAAGACAAAGACAAGACAAAGACAAGACAAAGACAAGACAAAGACAAGACAAAGACAAGACAAAGACAAGACAAAGACAAGACAAAGACAAGACAAAGACAAGACAAAGACAAGACAAAGACAAGACAAAGACAAGACAAAGACAAGACAAAGACAAGACAAAGACAAGACAAAGACAAGACAAAGACAAGACAAAGACAAGACAAAGACAAGACAAAGACAAGACAAAGACAAGACAAAGACAAGACAAAGACAAGACAAAGACAAGACAAAGACAAGACAAAGACAAGACAAAGACAAGACAAAGACAAGACAAAGACAAGACAAAGACAAGACAAAGACAAGACAAAGACAAGACAAAGACAAGACAAAGACAAGACAAAGACAAGACAAAGACAAGACAAAGACAAGACAAAGACAAGACAAAGACAAGACAAAGACAAGACAAAGACAAGACAAAGACAAGACAAAGACAAGACAAAGACAAGACAAAGACAAGACAAAGACAAGACAAAGACAAGACAAAGACAAGACAAAGACAAGACAAAGACAAGACAAAGACAAGACAAAGACAAGACAAAGACAAGACAAAGACAAGACAAAGACAAGACAAAGACAAGACAAAGACAAGACAAAGACAAGACAAAGACAAGACAAAGACAAGACAAAGACAAGACAAAGACAAGACAAAGACAAGACAAAGACAAGACAAAGACAAGACAAAGACAAGACAAAGACAAGACAAAGACAAGACAAAGACAAGACAAAGACAAGACAAAGACAAGACAAAGACAAGACAAAGACAAGACAAAGACAAGACAAAGACAAGACAAAGACAAGACAAAGACAAGACAAAGACAAGACAAAGACAAGACAAAGACAAGACAAAGACAAGACAAAGACAAGACAAAGACAAGACAAAGACAAGACAAAGACAAGACAAAGACAAGACAAAGACAAGACAAAGACAAGACAAAGACAAGACAAAGACAAGACAAAGACAAGACAAAGACAAGACAAAGACAAGACAAAGACAAGACAAAGACAAGACAAAGACAAGACAAAGACAAGACAAAGACAAGACAAAGACAAGACAAAGACAAGACAAAGACAAGACAAAGACAAGACAAAGACAAGACAAAGACAAGACAAAGACAAGACAAAGACAAGACAAAGACAAGACAAAGACAAGACAAAGACAAGACAAAGACAAGACAAAGACAAGACAAAGACAAGACAAAGACAAGACAAAGACAAGACAAAGACAAGACAAAGACAAGACAAAGACAAGACAAAGACAAGACAAAGACAAGACAAAGACAAGACAAAGACAAGACAAAGACAAGACAAAGACAAGACAAAGACAAGACAAAGACAAGACAAAGACAAGACAAAGACAAGACAAAGACAAGACAAAGACAAGACAAAGACAAGACAAAGACAAGACAAAGACAAGACAAAGACAAGACAAAGACAAGACAAAGACAAGACAAAGACAAGACAAAGACAAGACAAAGACAAGACAAAGACAAGACAAAGACAAGACAAAGACAAGACAAAGACAAGACAAAGACAAGACAAAGACAAGACAAAGACAAGACAAAGACAAGACAAAGACAAGACAAAGACAAGACAAAGACAAGACAAAGACAAGACAAAGACAAGACAAAGACAAGACAAAGACAAGACAAAGACAAGACAAAGACAAGACAAAGACAAGACAAAGACAAGACAAAGACAAGACAAAGACAAGACAAAGACAAGACAAAGACAAGACAAAGACAAGACAAAGACAAGACAAAGACAAGACAAAGACAAGACAAAGACAAGACAAAGACAAGACAAAGACAAGACAAAGACAAGACAAAGACAAGACAAAGACAAGACAAAGACAAGACAAAGACAAGACAAAGACAAGACAAAGACAAGACAAAGACAAGACAAAGACAAGACAAAGACAAGACAAAGACAAGACAAAGACAAGACAAAGACAAGACAAAGACAAGACAAAGACAAGACAAAGACAAGACAAAGACAAGACAAAGACAAGACAAAGACAAGACAAAGACAAGACAAAGACAAGACAAAGACAAGACAAAGACAAGACAAAGACAAGACAAAGACAAGACAAAGACAAGACAAAGACAAGACAAAGACAAGACAAAGACAAGACAAAGACAAGACAAAGACAAGACAAAGACAAGACAAAGACAAGACAAAGACAAGACAAAGACAAGACAAAGACAAGACAAAGACAAGACAAAGACAAGACAAAGACAAGACAAAGACAAGACAAAGACAAGACAAAGACAAGACAAAGACAAGACAAAGACAAGACAAAGACAAGACAAAGACAAGACAAAGACAAGACAAAGACAAGACAAAGACAAGACAAAGACAAGACAAAGACAAGACAAAGACAAGACAAAGACAAGACAAAGACAAGACAAAGACAAGACAAAGACAAGACAAAGACAAGACAAAGACAAGACAAAGACAAGACAAAGACAAGACAAAGACAAGACAAAGACAAGACAAAGACAAGACAAAGACAAGACAAAGACAAGACAAAGACAAGACAAAGACAAGACAAAGACAAGACAAAGACAAGACAAAGACAAGACAAAGACAAGACAAAGACAAGACAAAGACAAGACAAAGACAAGACAAAGACAAGACAAAGACAAGACAAAGACAAGACAAAGACAAGACAAAGACAAGACAAAGACAAGACAAAGACAAGACAAAGACAAGACAAAGACAAGACAAAGACAAGACAAAGACAAGACAAAGACAAGACAAAGACAAGACAAAGACAAGACAAAGACAAGACAAAGACAAGACAAAGACAAGACAAAGACAAGACAAAGACAAGACAAAGACAAGACAAAGACAAGACAAAGACAAGACAAAGACAAGACAAAGACAAGACAAAGACAAGACAAAGACAAGACAAAGACAAGACAAAGACAAGACAAAGACAAGACAAAGACAAGACAAAGACAAGACAAAGACAAGACAAAGACAAGACAAAGACAAGACAAAGACAAGACAAAGACAAGACAAAGACAAGACAAAGACAAGACAAAGACAAGACAAAGACAAGACAAAGACAAGACAAAGACAAGACAAAGACAAGACAAAGACAAGACAAAGACAAGACAAAGACAAGACAAAGACAAGACAAAGACAAGACAAAGACAAGACAAAGACAAGACAAAGACAAGACAAAGACAAGACAAAGACAAGACAAAGACAAGACAAAGACAAGACAAAGACAAGACAAAGACAAGACAAAGACAAGACAAAGACAAGACAAAGACAAGACAAAGACAAGACAAAGACAAGACAAAGACAAGACAAAGACAAGACAAAGACAAGACAAAGACAAGACAAAGACAAGACAAAGACAAGACAAAGACAAGACAAAGACAAGACAAAGACAAGACAAAGACAAGACAAAGACAAGACAAAGACAAGACAAAGACAAGACAAAGACAAGACAAAGACAAGACAAAGACAAGACAAAGACAAGACAAAGACAAGACAAAGACAAGACAAAGACAAGACAAAGACAAGACAAAGACAAGACAAAGACAAGACAAAGACAAGACAAAGACAAGACAAAGACAAGACAAAGACAAGACAAAGACAAGACAAAGACAAGACAAAGACAAGACAAAGACAAGACAAAGACAAGACAAAGACAAGACAAAGACAAGACAAAGACAAGACAAAGACAAGACAAAGACAAGACAAAGACAAGACAAAGACAAGACAAAGACAAGACAAAGACAAGACAAAGACAAGACAAAGACAAGACAAAGACAAGACAAAGACAAGACAAAGACAAGACAAAGACAAGACAAAGACAAGACAAAGACAAGACAAAGACAAGACAAAGACAAGACAAAGACAAGACAAAGACAAGACAAAGACAAGACAAAGACAAGACAAAGACAAGACAAAGACAAGACAAAGACAAGACAAAGACAAGACAAAGACAAGACAAAGACAAGACAAAGACAAGACAAAGACAAGACAAAGACAAGACAAAGACAAGACAAAGACAAGACAAAGACAAGACAAAGACAAGACAAAGACAAGACAAAGACAAGACAAAGACAAGACAAAGACAAGACAAAGACAAGACAAAGACAAGACAAAGACAAGACAAAGACAAGACAAAGACAAGACAAAGACAAGACAAAGACAAGACAAAGACAAGACAAAGACAAGACAAAGACAAGACAAAGACAAGACAAAGACAAGACAAAGACAAGACAAAGACAAGACAAAGACAAGACAAAGACAAGACAAAGACAAGACAAAGACAAGACAAAGACAAGACAAAGACAAGACAAAGACAAGACAAAGACAAGACAAAGACAAGACAAAGACAAGACAAAGACAAGACAAAGACAAGACAAAGACAAGACAAAGACAAGACAAAGACAAGACAAAGACAAGACAAAGACAAGACAAAGACAAGACAAAGACAAGACAAAGACAAGACAAAGACAAGACAAAGACAAGACAAAGACAAGACAAAGACAAGACAAAGACAAGACAAAGACAAGACAAAGACAAGACAAAGACAAGACAAAGACAAGACAAAGACAAGACAAAGACAAGACAAAGACAAGACAAAGACAAGACAAAGACAAGACAAAGACAAGACAAAGACAAGACAAAGACAAGACAAAGACAAGACAAAGACAAGACAAAGACAAGACAAAGACAAGACAAAGACAAGACAAAGACAAGACAAAGACAAGACAAAGACAAGACAAAGACAAGACAAAGACAAGACAAAGACAAGACAAAGACAAGACAAAGACAAGACAAAGACAAGACAAAGACAAGACAAAGACAAGACAAAGACAAGACAAAGACAAGACAAAGACAAGACAAAGACAAGACAAAGACAAGACAAAGACAAGACAAAGACAAGACAAAGACAAGACAAAGACAAGACAAAGACAAGACAAAGACAAGACAAAGACAAGACAAAGACAAGACAAAGACAAGACAAAGACAAGACAAAGACAAGACAAAGACAAGACAAAGACAAGACAAAGACAAGACAAAGACAAGACAAAGACAAGACAAAGACAAGACAAAGACAAGACAAAGACAAGACAAAGACAAGACAAAGACAAGACAAAGACAAGACAAAGACAAGACAAAGACAAGACAAAGACAAGACAAAGACAAGACAAAGACAAGACAAAGACAAGACAAAGACAAGACAAAGACAAGACAAAGACAAGACAAAGACAAGACAAAGACAAGACAAAGACAAGACAAAGACAAGACAAAGACAAGACAAAGACAAGACAAAGACAAGACAAAGACAAGACAAAGACAAGACAAAGACAAGACAAAGACAAGACAAAGACAAGACAAAGACAAGACAAAGACAAGACAAAGACAAGACAAAGACAAGACAAAGACAAGACAAAGACAAGACAAAGACAAGACAAAGACAAGACAAAGACAAGACAAAGACAAGACAAAGACAAGACAAAGACAAGACAAAGACAAGACAAAGACAAGACAAAGACAAGACAAAGACAAGACAAAGACAAGACAAAGACAAGACAAAGACAAGACAAAGACAAGACAAAGACAAGACAAAGACAAGACAAAGACAAGACAAAGACAAGACAAAGACAAGACAAAGACAAGACAAAGACAAGACAAAGACAAGACAAAGACAAGACAAAGACAAGACAAAGACAAGACAAAGACAAGACAAAGACAAGACAAAGACAAGACAAAGACAAGACAAAGACAAGACAAAGACAAGACAAAGACAAGACAAAGACAAGACAAAGACAAGACAAAGACAAGACAAAGACAAGACAAAGACAAGACAAAGACAAGACAAAGACAAGACAAAGACAAGACAAAGACAAGACAAAGACAAGACAAAGACAAGACAAAGACAAGACAAAGACAAGACAAAGACAAGACAAAGACAAGACAAAGACAAGACAAAGACAAGACAAAGACAAGACAAAGACAAGACAAAGACAAGACAAAGACAAGACAAAGACAAGACAAAGACAAGACAAAGACAAGACAAAGACAAGACAAAGACAAGACAAAGACAAGACAAAGACAAGACAAAGACAAGACAAAGACAAGACAAAGACAAGACAAAGACAAGACAAAGACAAGACAAAGACAAGACAAAGACAAGACAAAGACAAGACAAAGACAAGACAAAGACAAGACAAAGACAAGACAAAGACAAGACAAAGACAAGACAAAGACAAGACAAAGACAAGACAAAGACAAGACAAAGACAAGACAAAGACAAGACAAAGACAAGACAAAGACAAGACAAAGACAAGACAAAGACAAGACAAAGACAAGACAAAGACAAGACAAAGACAAGACAAAGACAAGACAAAGACAAGACAAAGACAAGACAAAGACAAGACAAAGACAAGACAAAGACAAGACAAAGACAAGACAAAGACAAGACAAAGACAAGACAAAGACAAGACAAAGACAAGACAAAGACAAGACAAAGACAAGACAAAGACAAGACAAAGACAAGACAAAGACAAGACAAAGACAAGACAAAGACAAGACAAAGACAAGACAAAGACAAGACAAAGACAAGACAAAGACAAGACAAAGACAAGACAAAGACAAGACAAAGACAAGACAAAGACAAGACAAAGACAAGACAAAGACAAGACAAAGACAAGACAAAGACAAGACAAAGACAAGACAAAGACAAGACAAAGACAAGACAAAGACAAGACAAAGACAAGACAAAGACAAGACAAAGACAAGACAAAGACAAGACAAAGACAAGACAAAGACAAGACAAAGACAAGACAAAGACAAGACAAAGACAAGACAAAGACAAGACAAAGACAAGACAAAGACAAGACAAAGACAAGACAAAGACAAGACAAAGACAAGACAAAGACAAGACAAAGACAAGACAAAGACAAGACAAAGACAAGACAAAGACAAGACAAAGACAAGACAAAGACAAGACAAAGACAAGACAAAGACAAGACAAAGACAAGACAAAGACAAGACAAAGACAAGACAAAGACAAGACAAAGACAAGACAAAGACAAGACAAAGACAAGACAAAGACAAGACAAAGACAAGACAAAGACAAGACAAAGACAAGACAAAGACAAGACAAAGACAAGACAAAGACAAGACAAAGACAAGACAAAGACAAGACAAAGACAAGACAAAGACAAGACAAAGACAAGACAAAGACAAGACAAAGACAAGACAAAGACAAGACAAAGACAAGACAAAGACAAGACAAAGACAAGACAAAGACAAGACAAAGACAAGACAAAGACAAGACAAAGACAAGACAAAGACAAGACAAAGACAAGACAAAGACAAGACAAAGACAAGACAAAGACAAGACAAAGACAAGACAAAGACAAGACAAAGACAAGACAAAGACAAGACAAAGACAAGACAAAGACAAGACAAAGACAAGACAAAGACAAGACAAAGACAAGACAAAGACAAGACAAAGACAAGACAAAGACAAGACAAAGACAAGACAAAGACAAGACAAAGACAAGACAAAGACAAGACAAAGACAAGACAAAGACAAGACAAAGACAAGACAAAGACAAGACAAAGACAAGACAAAGACAAGACAAAGACAAGACAAAGACAAGACAAAGACAAGACAAAGACAAGACAAAGACAAGACAAAGACAAGACAAAGACAAGACAAAGACAAGACAAAGACAAGACAAAGACAAGACAAAGACAAGACAAAGACAAGACAAAGACAAGACAAAGACAAGACAAAGACAAGACAAAGACAAGACAAAGACAAGACAAAGACAAGACAAAGACAAGACAAAGACAAGACAAAGACAAGACAAAGACAAGACAAAGACAAGACAAAGACAAGACAAAGACAAGACAAAGACAAGACAAAGACAAGACAAAGACAAGACAAAGACAAGACAAAGACAAGACAAAGACAAGACAAAGACAAGACAAAGACAAGACAAAGACAAGACAAAGACAAGACAAAGACAAGACAAAGACAAGACAAAGACAAGACAAAGACAAGACAAAGACAAGACAAAGACAAGACAAAGACAAGACAAAGACAAGACAAAGACAAGACAAAGACAAGACAAAGACAAGACAAAGACAAGACAAAGACAAGACAAAGACAAGACAAAGACAAGACAAAGACAAGACAAAGACAAGACAAAGACAAGACAAAGACAAGACAAAGACAAGACAAAGACAAGACAAAGACAAGACAAAGACAAGACAAAGACAAGACAAAGACAAGACAAAGACAAGACAAAGACAAGACAAAGACAAGACAAAGACAAGACAAAGACAAGACAAAGACAAGACAAAGACAAGACAAAGACAAGACAAAGACAAGACAAAGACAAGACAAAGACAAGACAAAGACAAGACAAAGACAAGACAAAGACAAGACAAAGACAAGACAAAGACAAGACAAAGACAAGACAAAGACAAGACAAAGACAAGACAAAGACAAGACAAAGACAAGACAAAGACAAGACAAAGACAAGACAAAGACAAGACAAAGACAAGACAAAGACAAGACAAAGACAAGACAAAGACAAGACAAAGACAAGACAAAGACAAGACAAAGACAAGACAAAGACAAGACAAAGACAAGACAAAGACAAGACAAAGACAAGACAAAGACAAGACAAAGACAAGACAAAGACAAGACAAAGACAAGACAAAGACAAGACAAAGACAAGACAAAGACAAGACAAAGACAAGACAAAGACAAGACAAAGACAAGACAAAGACAAGACAAAGACAAGACAAAGACAAGACAAAGACAAGACAAAGACAAGACAAAGACAAGACAAAGACAAGACAAAGACAAGACAAAGACAAGACAAAGACAAGACAAAGACAAGACAAAGACAAGACAAAGACAAGACAAAGACAAGACAAAGACAAGACAAAGACAAGACAAAGACAAGACAAAGACAAGACAAAGACAAGACAAAGACAAGACAAAGACAAGACAAAGACAAGACAAAGACAAGACAAAGACAAGACAAAGACAAGACAAAGACAAGACAAAGACAAGACAAAGACAAGACAAAGACAAGACAAAGACAAGACAAAGACAAGACAAAGACAAGACAAAGACAAGACAAAGACAAGACAAAGACAAGACAAAGACAAGACAAAGACAAGACAAAGACAAGACAAAGACAAGACAAAGACAAGACAAAGACAAGACAAAGACAAGACAAAGACAAGACAAAGACAAGACAAAGACAAGACAAAGACAAGACAAAGACAAGACAAAGACAAGACAAAGACAAGACAAAGACAAGACAAAGACAAGACAAAGACAAGACAAAGACAAGACAAAGACAAGACAAAGACAAGACAAAGACAAGACAAAGACAAGACAAAGACAAGACAAAGACAAGACAAAGACAAGACAAAGACAAGACAAAGACAAGACAAAGACAAGACAAAGACAAGACAAAGACAAGACAAAGACAAGACAAAGACAAGACAAAGACAAGACAAAGACAAGACAAAGACAAGACAAAGACAAGACAAAGACAAGACAAAGACAAGACAAAGACAAGACAAAGACAAGACAAAGACAAGACAAAGACAAGACAAAGACAAGACAAAGACAAGACAAAGACAAGACAAAGACAAGACAAAGACAAGACAAAGACAAGACAAAGACAAGACAAAGACAAGACAAAGACAAGACAAAGACAAGACAAAGACAAGACAAAGACAAGACAAAGACAAGACAAAGACAAGACAAAGACAAGACAAAGACAAGACAAAGACAAGACAAAGACAAGACAAAGACAAGACAAAGACAAGACAAAGACAAGACAAAGACAAGACAAAGACAAGACAAAGACAAGACAAAGACAAGACAAAGACAAGACAAAGACAAGACAAAGACAAGACAAAGACAAGACAAAGACAAGACAAAGACAAGACAAAGACAAGACAAAGACAAGACAAAGACAAGACAAAGACAAGACAAAGACAAGACAAAGACAAGACAAAGACAAGACAAAGACAAGACAAAGACAAGACAAAGACAAGACAAAGACAAGACAAAGACAAGACAAAGACAAGACAAAGACAAGACAAAGACAAGACAAAGACAAGACAAAGACAAGACAAAGACAAGACAAAGACAAGACAAAGACAAGACAAAGACAAGACAAAGACAAGACAAAGACAAGACAAAGACAAGACAAAGACAAGACAAAGACAAGACAAAGACAAGACAAAGACAAGACAAAGACAAGACAAAGACAAGACAAAGACAAGACAAAGACAAGACAAAGACAAGACAAAGACAAGACAAAGACAAGACAAAGACAAGACAAAGACAAGACAAAGACAAGACAAAGACAAGACAAAGACAAGACAAAGACAAGACAAAGACAAGACAAAGACAAGACAAAGACAAGACAAAGACAAGACAAAGACAAGACAAAGACAAGACAAAGACAAGACAAAGACAAGACAAAGACAAGACAAAGACAAGACAAAGACAAGACAAAGACAAGACAAAGACAAGACAAAGACAAGACAAAGACAAGACAAAGACAAGACAAAGACAAGACAAAGACAAGACAAAGACAAGACAAAGACAAGACAAAGACAAGACAAAGACAAGACAAAGACAAGACAAAGACAAGACAAAGACAAGACAAAGACAAGACAAAGACAAGACAAAGACAAGACAAAGACAAGACAAAGACAAGACAAAGACAAGACAAAGACAAGACAAAGACAAGACAAAGACAAGACAAAGACAAGACAAAGACAAGACAAAGACAAGACAAAGACAAGACAAAGACAAGACAAAGACAAGACAAAGACAAGACAAAGACAAGACAAAGACAAGACAAAGACAAGACAAAGACAAGACAAAGACAAGACAAAGACAAGACAAAGACAAGACAAAGACAAGACAAAGACAAGACAAAGACAAGACAAAGACAAGACAAAGACAAGACAAAGACAAGACAAAGACAAGACAAAGACAAGACAAAGACAAGACAAAGACAAGACAAAGACAAGACAAAGACAAGACAAAGACAAGACAAAGACAAGACAAAGACAAGACAAAGACAAGACAAAGACAAGACAAAGACAAGACAAAGACAAGACAAAGACAAGACAAAGACAAGACAAAGACAAGACAAAGACAAGACAAAGACAAGACAAAGACAAGACAAAGACAAGACAAAGACAAGACAAAGACAAGACAAAGACAAGACAAAGACAAGACAAAGACAAGACAAAGACAAGACAAAGACAAGACAAAGACAAGACAAAGACAAGACAAAGACAAGACAAAGACAAGACAAAGACAAGACAAAGACAAGACAAAGACAAGACAAAGACAAGACAAAGACAAGACAAAGACAAGACAAAGACAAGACAAAGACAAGACAAAGACAAGACAAAGACAAGACAAAGACAAGACAAAGACAAGACAAAGACAAGACAAAGACAAGACAAAGACAAGACAAAGACAAGACAAAGACAAGACAAAGACAAGACAAAGACAAGACAAAGACAAGACAAAGACAAGACAAAGACAAGACAAAGACAAGACAAAGACAAGACAAAGACAAGACAAAGACAAGACAAAGACAAGACAAAGACAAGACAAAGACAAGACAAAGACAAGACAAAGACAAGACAAAGACAAGACAAAGACAAGACAAAGACAAGACAAAGACAAGACAAAGACAAGACAAAGACAAGACAAAGACAAGACAAAGACAAGACAAAGACAAGACAAAGACAAGACAAAGACAAGACAAAGACAAGACAAAGACAAGACAAAGACAAGACAAAGACAAGACAAAGACAAGACAAAGACAAGACAAAGACAAGACAAAGACAAGACAAAGACAAGACAAAGACAAGACAAAGACAAGACAAAGACAAGACAAAGACAAGACAAAGACAAGACAAAGACAAGACAAAGACAAGACAAAGACAAGACAAAGACAAGACAAAGACAAGACAAAGACAAGACAAAGACAAGACAAAGACAAGACAAAGACAAGACAAAGACAAGACAAAGACAAGACAAAGACAAGACAAAGACAAGACAAAGACAAGACAAAGACAAGACAAAGACAAGACAAAGACAAGACAAAGACAAGACAAAGACAAGACAAAGACAAGACAAAGACAAGACAAAGACAAGACAAAGACAAGACAAAGACAAGACAAAGACAAGACAAAGACAAGACAAAGACAAGACAAAGACAAGACAAAGACAAGACAAAGACAAGACAAAGACAAGACAAAGACAAGACAAAGACAAGACAAAGACAAGACAAAGACAAGACAAAGACAAGACAAAGACAAGACAAAGACAAGACAAAGACAAGACAAAGACAAGACAAAGACAAGACAAAGACAAGACAAAGACAAGACAAAGACAAGACAAAGACAAGACAAAGACAAGACAAAGACAAGACAAAGACAAGACAAAGACAAGACAAAGACAAGACAAAGACAAGACAAAGACAAGACAAAGACAAGACAAAGACAAGACAAAGACAAGACAAAGACAAGACAAAGACAAGACAAAGACAAGACAAAGACAAGACAAAGACAAGACAAAGACAAGACAAAGACAAGACAAAGACAAGACAAAGACAAGACAAAGACAAGACAAAGACAAGACAAAGACAAGACAAAGACAAGACAAAGACAAGACAAAGACAAGACAAAGACAAGACAAAGACAAGACAAAGACAAGACAAAGACAAGACAAAGACAAGACAAAGACAAGACAAAGACAAGACAAAGACAAGACAAAGACAAGACAAAGACAAGACAAAGACAAGACAAAGACAAGACAAAGACAAGACAAAGACAAGACAAAGACAAGACAAAGACAAGACAAAGACAAGACAAAGACAAGACAAAGACAAGACAAAGACAAGACAAAGACAAGACAAAGACAAGACAAAGACAAGACAAAGACAAGACAAAGACAAGACAAAGACAAGACAAAGACAAGACAAAGACAAGACAAAGACAAGACAAAGACAAGACAAAGACAAGACAAAGACAAGACAAAGACAAGACAAAGACAAGACAAAGACAAGACAAAGACAAGACAAAGACAAGACAAAGACAAGACAAAGACAAGACAAAGACAAGACAAAGACAAGACAAAGACAAGACAAAGACAAGACAAAGACAAGACAAAGACAAGACAAAGACAAGACAAAGACAAGACAAAGACAAGACAAAGACAAGACAAAGACAAGACAAAGACAAGACAAAGACAAGACAAAGACAAGACAAAGACAAGACAAAGACAAGACAAAGACAAGACAAAGACAAGACAAAGACAAGACAAAGACAAGACAAAGACAAGACAAAGACAAGACAAAGACAAGACAAAGACAAGACAAAGACAAGACAAAGACAAGACAAAGACAAGACAAAGACAAGACAAAGACAAGACAAAGACAAGACAAAGACACAAGACAAAGACAAGACAAACAAGACAAGACAAAGACAAGACAAAGACAAGACAAAGACAAGACAAAGACAAGACAAAGACAAGACAAAGACAAGACAAAGACAAGACAAAGACAAGACAAAGACAAGACAAAGACAAGACAAAGACAAGACAAAGACAAGACAAAGACAAGACAAAGACAAGACAAAGACAAGACAAAGACAAGACAAAGACAAGACAAAGACAAGACAAAGACAAGACAAAGACAAGACAAAGACAAGACAAAGACAAGACAAAGACAAGACAAAGACAAGACAAAGACAAGACAAAGACAAGACAAAGACAAGACAAAGACAAGACAAAGACAAGACAAAGACAAGACAAAGACAAGACAAAGACAAGACAAAGACAAGACAAAGACAAGACAAAGACAAGACAAAGACAAGACAAAGACAAGACAAAGACAAGACAAAGACAAGACAAAGACAAGACAAAGACAAGACAAAGACAAGACAAAGACAAGACAAAGACAAGACAAAGACAAGACAAAGACAAGACAAAGACAAGACAAAGACAAGACAAAGACAAGACAAAGACAAGACAAAGACAAGACAAAGACAAGACAAAGACAAGACAAAGACAAGACAAAGACAAGACAAAGACAAGACAAAGACAAGACAAAGACAAGACAAAGACAAGACAAAGACAAGACAAAGACAAGACAAAGACAAGACAAAGACAAGACAAAGACAAGACAAAGACAAGACAAAGACAAGACAAAGACAAGACAAAGACAAGACAAAGACAAGACAAAGACAAGACAAAGACAAGACAAAGACAAGACAAAGACAAGACAAAGACAAGACAAAGACAAGACAAAGACAAGACAAAGACAAGACAAAGACAAGACAAAGACAAGACAAAGACAAGACAAAGACAAGACAAAGACAAGACAAAGACAAGACAAAGACAAGACAAAGACAAGACAAAGACAAGACAAAGACAAGACAAAGACAAGACAAAGACAAGACAAAGACAAGACAAAGACAAGACAAAGACAAGACAAAGACAAGACAAAGACAAGACAAAGACAAGACAAAGACAAGACAAAGACAAGACAAAGACAAGACAAAGACAAGACAAAGACAAGACAAAGACAAGACAAAGACAAGACAAAGACAAGACAAAGACAAGACAAAGACAAGACAAAGACAAGACAAAGACAAGACAAAGACAAGACAAAGACAAGACAAAGACAAGACAAAGACAAGACAAAGACAAGACAAAGACAAGACAAAGACAAGACAAAGACAAGACAAAGACAAGACAAAGACAAGACAAAGACAAGACAAAGACAAGACAAAGACAAGACAAAGACAAGACAAAGACAAGACAAAGACAAGACAAAGACAAGACAAAGACAAGACAAAGACAAGACAAAGACAAGACAAAGACAAGACAAAGACAAGACAAAGACAAGACAAAGACAAGACAAAGACAAGACAAAGACAAGACAAAGACAAGACAAAGACAAGACAAAGACAAGACAAAGACAAGACAAAGACAAGACAAAGACAAGACAAAGACAAGACAAAGACAAGACAAAGACAAGACAAAGACAAGACAAAGACAAGACAAAGACAAGACAAAGACAAGACAAAGACAAGACAAAGACAAGACAAAGACAAGACAAAGACAAGACAAAGACAAGACAAAGACAAGACAAAGACAAGACAAAGACAAGACAAAGACAAGACAAAGACAAGACAAAGACAAGACAAAGACAAGACAAAGACAAGACAAAGACAAGACAAAGACAAGACAAAGACAAGACAAAGACAAGACAAAGACAAGACAAAGACAAGACAAAGACAAGACAAAGACAAGACAAAGACAAGACAAAGACAAGACAAAGACAAGACAAAGACAAGACAAAGACAAGACAAAGACAAGACAAAGACAAGACAAAGACAAGACAAAGACAAGACAAAGACAAGACAAAGACAAGACAAAGACAAGACAAAGACAAGACAAAGACAAGACAAAGACAAGACAAAGACAAGACAAAGACAAGACAAAGACAAGACAAAGACAAGACAAAGACAAGACAAAGACAAGACAAAGACAAGACAAAGACAAGACAAAGACAAGACAAAGACAAGACAAAGACAAGACAAAGACAAGACAAAGACAAGACAAAGACAAGACAAAGACAAGACAAAGACAAGACAAAGACAAGACAAAGACAAGACAAAGACAAGACAAAGACAAGACAAAGACAAGACAAAGACAAGACAAAGACAAGACAAAGACAAGACAAAGACAAGACAAAGACAAGACAAAGACAAGACAAAGACAAGACAAAGACAAGACAAAGACAAGACAAAGACAAGACAAAGACAAGACAAAGACAAGACAAAGACAAGACAAAGACAAGACAAAGACAAGACAAAGACAAGACAAAGACAAGACAAAGACAAGACAAAGACAAGACAAAGACAAGACAAAGACAAGACAAAGACAAGACAAAGACAAGACAAAGACAAGACAAAGACAAGACAAAGACAAGACAAAGACAAGACAAAGACAAGACAAAGACAAGACAAAGACAAGACAAAGACAAGACAAAGACAAGACAAAGACAAGACAAAGACAAGACAAAGACAAGACAAAGACAAGACAAAGACAAGACAAAGACAAGACAAAGACAAGACAAAGACAAGACAAAGACAAGACAAAGACAAGACAAAGACAAGACAAAGACAAGACAAAGACAAGACAAAGACAAGACAAAGACAAGACAAAGACAAGACAAAGACAAGACAAAGACAAGACAAAGACAAGACAAAGACAAGACAAAGACAAGACAAAGACAAGACAAAGACAAGACAAAGACAAGACAAAGACAAGACAAAGACAAGACAAAGACAAGACAAAGACAAGACAAAGACAAGACAAAGACAAGACAAAGACAAGACAAAGACAAGACAAAGACAAGACAAAGACAAGACAAAGACAAGACAAAGACAAGACAAAGACAAGACAAAGACAAGACAAAGACAAGACAAAGACAAGACAAAGACAAGACAAAGACAAGACAAAGACAAGACAAAGACAAGACAAAGACAAGACAAAGACAAGACAAAGACAAGACAAAGACAAGACAAAGACAAGACAAAGACAAGACAAAGACAAGACAAAGACAAGACAAAGACAAGACAAAGACAAGACAAAGACAAGACAAAGACAAGACAAAGACAAGACAAAGACAAGACAAAGACAAGACAAAGACAAGACAAAGACAAGACAAAGACAAGACAAAGACAAGACAAAGACAAGACAAAGACAAGACAAAGACAAGACAAAGACAAGACAAAGACAAGACAAAGACAAGACAAAGACAAGACAAAGACAAGACAAAGACAAGACAAAGACAAGACAAAGACAAGACAAAGACAAGACAAAGACAAGACAAAGACAAGACAAAGACAAGACAAAGACAAGACAAAGACAAGACAAAGACAAGACAAAGACAAGACAAAGACAAGACAAAGACAAGACAAAGACAAGACAAAGACAAGACAAAGACAAGACAAAGACAAGACAAAGACAAGACAAAGACAAGACAAAGACAAGACAAAGACAAGACAAAGACAAGACAAAGACAAGACAAAGACAAGACAAAGACAAGACAAAGACAAGACAAAGACAAGACAAAGACAAGACAAAGACAAGACAAAGACAAGACAAAGACAAGACAAAGACAAGACAAAGACAAGACAAAGACAAGACAAAGACAAGACAAAGACAAGACAAAGACAAGACAAAGACAAGACAAAGACAAGACAAAGACAAGACAAAGACAAGACAAAGACAAGACAAAGACAAGACAAAGACAAGACAAAGACAAGACAAAGACAAGACAAAGACAAGACAAAGACAAGACAAAGACAAGACAAAGACAAGACAAAGACAAGACAAAGACAAGACAAAGACAAGACAAAGACAAGACAAAGACAAGACAAAGACAAGACAAAGACAAGACAAAGACAAGACAAAGACAAGACAAAGACAAGACAAAGACAAGACAAAGACAAGACAAAGACAAGACAAAGACAAGACAAAGACAAGACAAAGACAAGACAAAGACAAGACAAAGACAAGACAAAGACAAGACAAAGACAAGACAAAGACAAGACAAAGACAAGACAAAGACAAGACAAAGACAAGACAAAGACAAGACAAAGACAAGACAAAGACAAGACAAAGACAAGACAAAGACAAGACAAAGACAAGACAAAGACAAGACAAAGACAAGACAAAGACAAGACAAAGACAAGACAAAGACAAGACAAAGACAAGACAAAGACAAGACAAAGACAAGACAAAGACAAGACAAAGACAAGACAAAGACAAGACAAAGACAAGACAAAGACAAGACAAAGACAAGACAAAGACAAGACAAAGACAAGACAAAGACAAGACAAAGACAAGACAAAGACAAGACAAAGACAAGACAAAGACAAGACAAAGACAAGACAAAGACAAGACAAAGACAAGACAAAGACAAGACAAAGACAAGACAAAGACAAGACAAAGACAAGACAAAGACAAGACAAAGACAAGACAAAGACAAGACAAAGACAAGACAAAGACAAGACAAAGACAAGACAAAGACAAGACAAAGACAAGACAAAGACAAGACAAAGACAAGACAAAGACAAGACAAAGACAAGACAAAGACAAGACAAAGACAAGACAAAGACAAGACAAAGACAAGACAAAGACAAGACAAAGACAAGACAAAGACAAGACAAAGACAAGACAAAGACAAGACAAAGACAAGACAAAGACAAGACAAAGACAAGACAAAGACAAGACAAAGACAAGACAAAGACAAGACAAAGACAAGACAAAGACAAGACAAAGACAAGACAAAGACAAGACAAAGACAAGACAAAGACAAGACAAAGACAAGACAAAGACAAGACAAAGACAAGACAAAGACAAGACAAAGACAAGACAAAGACAAGACAAAGACAAGACAAAGACAAGACAAAGACAAGACAAAGACAAGACAAAGACAAGACAAAGACAAGACAAAGACAAGACAAAGACAAGACAAAGACAAGACAAAGACAAGACAAAGACAAGACAAAGACAAGACAAAGACAAGACAAAGACAAGACAAAGACAAGACAAAGACAAGACAAAGACAAGACAAAGACAAGACAAAGACAAGACAAAGACAAGACAAAGACAAGACAAAGACAAGACAAAGACAAGACAAAGACAAGACAAAGACAAGACAAAGACAAGACAAAGACAAGACAAAGACAAGACAAAGACAAGACAAAGACAAGACAAAGACAAGACAAAGACAAGACAAAGACAAGACAAAGACAAGACAAAGACAAGACAAAGACAAGACAAAGACAAGACAAAGACAAGACAAAGACAAGACAAAGACAAGACAAAGACAAGACAAAGACAAGACAAAGACAAGACAAAGACAAGACAAAGACAAGACAAAGACAAGACAAAGACAAGACAAAGACAAGACAAAGACAAGACAAAGACAAGACAAAGACAAGACAAAGACAAGACAAAGACAAGACAAAGACAAGACAAAGACAAGACAAAGACAAGACAAAGACAAGACAAAGACAAGACAAAGACAAGACAAAGACAAGACAAAGACAAGACAAAGACAAGACAAAGACAAGACAAAGACAAGACAAAGACAAGACAAAGACAAGACAAAGACAAGACAAAGACAAGACAAAGACAAGACAAAGACAAGACAAAGACAAGACAAAGACAAGACAAAGACAAGACAAAGACAAGACAAAGACAAGACAAAGACAAGACAAAGACAAGACAAAGACAAGACAAAGACAAGACAAAGACAAGACAAAGACAAGACAAAGACAAGACAAAGACAAGACAAAGACAAGACAAAGACAAGACAAAGACAAGACAAAGACAAGACAAAGACAAGACAAAGACAAGACAAAGACAAGACAAAGACAAGACAAAGACAAGACAAAGACAAGACAAAGACAAGACAAAGACAAGACAAAGACAAGACAAAGACAAGACAAAGACAAGACAAAGACAAGACAAAGACAAGACAAAGACAAGACAAAGACAAGACAAAGACAAGACAAAGACAAGACAAAGACAAGACAAAGACAAGACAAAGACAAGACAAAGACAAGACAAAGACAAGACAAAGACAAGACAAAGACAAGACAAAGACAAGACAAAGACAAGACAAAGACAAGACAAAGACAAGACAAAGACAAGACAAAGACAAGACAAAGACAAGACAAAGACAAGACAAAGACAAGACAAAGACAAGACAAAGACAAGACAAAGACAAGACAAAGACAAGACAAAGACAAGACAAAGACAAGACAAAGACAAGACAAAGACAAGACAAAGACAAGACAAAGACAAGACAAAGACAAGACAAAGACAAGACAAAGACAAGACAAAGACAAGACAAAGACAAGACAAAGACAAGACAAAGACAAGACAAAGACAAGACAAAGACAAGACAAAGACAAGACAAAGACAAGACAAAGACAAGACAAAGACAAGACAAAGACAAGACAAAGACAAGACAAAGACAAGACAAAGACAAGACAAAGACAAGACAAAGACAAGACAAAGACAAGACAAAGACAAGACAAAGACAAGACAAAGACAAGACAAAGACAAGACAAAGACAAGACAAAGACAAGACAAAGACAAGACAAAGACAAGACAAAGACAAGACAAAGACAAGACAAAGACAAGACAAAGACAAGACAAAGACAAGACAAAGACAAGACAAAGACAAGACAAAGACAAGACAAAGACAAGACAAAGACAAGACAAAGACAAGACAAAGACAAGACAAAGACAAGACAAAGACAAGACAAAGACAAGACAAAGACAAGACAAAGACAAGACAAAGACAAGACAAAGACAAGACAAAGACAAGACAAAGACAAGACAAAGACAAGACAAAGACAAGACAAAGACAAGACAAAGACAAGACAAAGACAAGACAAAGACAAGACAAAGACAAGACAAAGACAAGACAAAGACAAGACAAAGACAAGACAAAGACAAGACAAAGACAAGACAAAGACAAGACAAAGACAAGACAAAGACAAGACAAAGACAAGACAAAGACAAGACAAAGACAAGACAAAGACAAGACAAAGACAAGACAAAGACAAGACAAAGACAAGACAAAGACAAGACAAAGACAAGACAAAGACAAGACAAAGACAAGACAAAGACAAGACAAAGACAAGACAAAGACAAGACAAAGACAAGACAAAGACAAGACAAAGACAAGACAAAGACAAGACAAAGACAAGACAAAGACAAGACAAAGACAAGACAAAGACAAGACAAAGACAAGACAAAGACAAGACAAAGACAAGACAAAGACAAGACAAAGACAAGACAAAGACAAGACAAAGACAAGACAAAGACAAGACAAAGACAAGACAAAGACAAGACAAAGACAAGACAAAGACAAGACAAAGACAAGACAAAGACAAGACAAAGACAAGACAAAGACAAGACAAAGACAAGACAAAGACAAGACAAAGACAAGACAAAGACAAGACAAAGACAAGACAAAGACAAGACAAAGACAAGACAAAGACAAGACAAAGACAAGACAAAGACAAGACAAAGACAAGACAAAGACAAGACAAAGACAAGACAAAGACAAGACAAAGACAAGACAAAGACAAGACAAAGACAAGACAAAGACAAGACAAAGACAAGACAAAGACAAGACAAAGACAAGACAAAGACAAGACAAAGACAAGACAAAGACAAGACAAAGACAAGACAAAGACAAGACAAAGACAAGACAAAGACAAGACAAAGACAAGACAAAGACAAGACAAAGACAAGACAAAGACAAGACAAAGACAAGACAAAGACAAGACAAAGACAAGACAAAGACAAGACAAAGACAAGACAAAGACAAGACAAAGACAAGACAAAGACAAGACAAAGACAAGACAAAGACAAGACAAAGACAAGACAAAGACAAGACAAAGACAAGACAAAGACAAGACAAAGACAAGACAAAGACAAGACAAAGACAAGACAAAGACAAGACAAAGACAAGACAAAGACAAGACAAAGACAAGACAAAGACAAGACAAAGACAAGACAAAGACAAGACAAAGACAAGACAAAGACAAGACAAAGACAAGACAAAGACAAGACAAAGACAAGACAAAGACAAGACAAAGACAAGACAAAGACAAGACAAAGACAAGACAAAGACAAGACAAAGACAAGACAAAGACAAGACAAAGACAAGACAAAGACAAGACAAAGACAAGACAAAGACAAGACAAAGACAAGACAAAGACAAGACAAAGACAAGACAAAGACAAGACAAAGACAAGACAAAGACAAGACAAAGACAAGACAAAGACAAGACAAAGACAAGACAAAGACAAGACAAAGACAAGACAAAGACAAGACAAAGACAAGACAAAGACAAGACAAAGACAAGACAAAGACAAGACAAAGACAAGACAAAGACAAGACAAAGACAAGACAAAGACAAGACAAAGACAAGACAAAGACAAGACAAAGACAAGACAAAGACAAGACAAAGACAAGACAAAGACAAGACAAAGACAAGACAAAGACAAGACAAAGACAAGACAAAGACAAGACAAAGACAAGACAAAGACAAGACAAAGACAAGACAAAGACAAGACAAAGACAAGACAAAGACAAGACAAAGACAAGACAAAGACAAGACAAAGACAAGACAAAGACAAGACAAAGACAAGACAAAGACAAGACAAAGACAAGACAAAGACAAGACAAAGACAAGACAAAGACAAGACAAAGACAAGACAAAGACAAGACAAAGACAAGACAAAGACAAGACAAAGACAAGACAAAGACAAGACAAAGACAAGACAAAGACAAGACAAAGACAAGACAAAGACAAGACAAAGACAAGACAAAGACAAGACAAAGACAAGACAAAGACAAGACAAAGACAAGACAAAGACAAGACAAAGACAAGACAAAGACAAGACAAAGACAAGACAAAGACAAGACAAAGACAAGACAAAGACAAGACAAAGACAAGACAAAGACAAGACAAAGACAAGACAAAGACAAGACAAAGACAAGACAAAGACAAGACAAAGACAAGACAAAGACAAGACAAAGACAAGACAAAGACAAGACAAAGACAAGACAAAGACAAGACAAAGACAAGACAAAGACAAGACAAAGACAAGACAAAGACAAGACAAAGACAAGACAAAGACAAGACAAAGACAAGACAAAGACAAGACAAAGACAAGACAAAGACAAGACAAAGACAAGACAAAGACAAGACAAAGACAAGACAAAGACAAGACAAAGACAAGACAAAGACAAGACAAAGACAAGACAAAGACAAGACAAAGACAAGACAAAGACAAGACAAAGACAAGACAAAGACAAGACAAAGACAAGACAAAGACAAGACAAAGACAAGACAAAGACAAGACAAAGACAAGACAAAGACAAGACAAAGACAAGACAAAGACAAGACAAAGACAAGACAAAGACAAGACAAAGACAAGACAAAGACAAGACAAAGACAAGACAAAGACAAGACAAAGACAAGACAAAGACAAGACAAAGACAAGACAAAGACAAGACAAAGACAAGACAAAGACAAGACAAAGACAAGACAAAGACAAGACAAAGACAAGACAAAGACAAGACAAAGACAAGACAAAGACAAGACAAAGACAAGACAAAGACAAGACAAAGACAAGACAAAGACAAGACAAAGACAAGACAAAGACAAGACAAAGACAAGACAAAGACAAGACAAAGACAAGACAAAGACAAGACAAAGACAAGACAAAGACAAGACAAAGACAAGACAAAGACAAGACAAAGACAAGACAAAGACAAGACAAAGACAAGACAAAGACAAGACAAAGACAAGACAAAGACAAGACAAAGACAAGACAAAGACAAGACAAAGACAAGACAAAGACAAGACAAAGACAAGACAAAGACAAGACAAAGACAAGACAAAGACAAGACAAAGACAAGACAAAGACAAGACAAAGACAAGACAAAGACAAGACAAAGACAAGACAAAGACAAGACAAAGACAAGACAAAGACAAGACAAAGACAAGACAAGACAAAGACAAGACAAAGACAAGACAAAGACAAGACAAAGACAAGACAAAGACAAGACAAAGACAAGACAAAGACAAGACAAAGACAAGACAAAGACAAGACAAAGACAAGACAAAGACAAGACAAAGACAAGACAAAGACAAGACAAAGACAAGACAAAGACAAGACAAAGACAAGACAAAGACAAGACAAAGACAAGACAAAGACAAGACAAAGACAAGACAAAGACAAGACAAAGACAAGACAAAGACAAGACAAAGACAAGACAAAGACAAGACAAAGACAAGACAAAGACAAGACAAAGACAAGACAAAGACAAGACAAAGACAAGACAAAGACAAGACAAAGACAAGACAAAGACAAGACAAAGACAAGACAAAGACAAGACAAAGACAAGACAAAGACAAGACAAAGACAAGACAAAGACAAGACAAAGACAAGACAAAGACAAGACAAAGACAAGACAAAGACAAGACAAAGACAAGACAAAGACAAGACAAAGACAAGACAAAGACAAGACAAAGACAAGACAAAGACAAGACAAAGACAAGACAAAGACAAGACAAAGACAAGACAAAGACAAGACAAAGACAAGACAAAGACAAGACAAAGACAAGACAAAGACAAGACAAAGACAAGACAAAGACAAGACAAAGACAAGACAAAGACAAGACAAAGACAAGACAAAGACAAGACAAAGACAAGACAAAGACAAGACAAAGACAAGACAAAGACAAGACAAAGACAAGACAAAGACAAGACAAAGACAAGACAAAGACAAGACAAAGACAAGACAAAGACAAGACAAAGACAAGACAAAGACAAGACAAAGACAAGACAAAGACAAGACAAAGACAAGACAAAGACAAGACAAAGACAAGACAAAGACAAGACAAAGACAAGACAAAGACAAGACAAAGACAAGACAAAGACAAGACAAAGACAAGACAAAGACAAGACAAAGACAAGACAAAGACAAGACAAAGACAAGACAAAGACAAGACAAAGACAAGACAAAGACAAGACAAAGACAAGACAAAGACAAGACAAAGACAAGACAAAGACAAGACAAAGACAAGACAAAGACAAGACAAAGACAAGACAAAGACAAGACAAAGACAAGACAAAGACAAGACAAAGACAAGACAAAGACAAGACAAAGACAAGACAAAGACAAGACAAAGACAAGACAAAGACAAGACAAAGACAAGACAAAGACAAGACAAAGACAAGACAAAGACAAGACAAAGACAAGACAAAGACAAGACAAAGACAAGACAAAGACAAGACAAAGACAAGACAAAGACAAGACAAAGACAAGACAAAGACAAGACAAAGACAAGACAAAGACAAGACAAAGACAAGACAAAGACAAGACAAAGACAAGACAAAGACAAGACAAAGACAAGACAAAGACAAGACAAAGACAAGACAAAGACAAGACAAAGACAAGACAAAGACATCATTCGTTATCGAGCACTCAGTCGAGATAGAAGTCTTTTGTCATCGGTCCGTACACTCTATAGCGACAAATAGTGTTAATCCGCGTTCAAGGTTATTTACACACTCTGCGCCTAGTTGAGGTTTCAGTATTTTTTCCCTTCTTGTGTGTTTCTGTTTCTGAGTACCGTTAGCCGGTCAGTGAAGTGAAACAGTGTTCTTCTAGTAAGCCGTCTGGATACCGTTACATACACAAGCTAAGTATTAGTTTTCGTTTCCCCTTCTTGGTTGTCTTAATAACGTGCACTGGGCAATAGGCCCGTGCAAAAATGACTTCCCCTGACGGCGGTTCATCTCAAGGTGAGATGGACGTCGAAATAAAATCGGCTCCCCGGCTCAAGGTATATCCGAGCTCGGCCACCGGGCCATTTGTGATCTTCTTTCGGACCAAAGAAAAAAAGTGTTTGAATCTGTTGCAGATTTCTCGAGTTCTGACGGATCGGTATTCGGCCGTGACAGAAATATCGAAAATTCGGCCTGATAAGCTTCGGGTGGTGGTTAACAGTTCAACTCAGGCAAACGATATTGCTGGATACGAGCCCTTTACGAGGGAGTACAGGGTGTATATTCCAGCTAGCAGGGTTGAAGTCAGTGGGGTCGTTTCCGATTCGAGTCTGAATTGCGAGGACCTGCTAAAATATGGGACTGGCTGTTTCAAAGACCCCATGCTTAAGCCAGTGAAGATACTGGAATGCAAACGTTTGCATTCAGCATCAGTCGCAGCTGATGGGAAGAAAACATACGTCAACTCAGACTCTTATCGGGTGACCTTCGTCGGCTCTGCCCTGCCTAATTACCTCCTTTTTGACAAGGTTCGTCTACCTGTTCGCCTCTTTGTGCCGCGGGTCATGAACTGTACTAATTGCAAACAATTGGGACACACAGCCTCCCATTGTAGCAATAAAGCCCGCTGTGGGAAATGCGGTGGGAATCATGCGGATGATTCCTGTGGTAGAGATGTCGAAAAGTGCCTCTACTGTGGGGGAAACCCACATGATCTCCCTTCATGTCCCGCGTACAAACAGCGCGAGGAAAATCTTAAGCGTTCCCTTCAGGGACGCTCTAAGCGATCTTTTGCAGAAATGCTTAAGATAGCTACGCCACCTGTCTCTACGAACATCTTTACCAACTTGTCTACTGACGAAGGCGACTGTGATGAACCCCAGGAGGGAACATCTTCTGCTGTGCCTAGAAGTAGTAGAAAAAGGAAGAACATTTCCTCTTCCAAGCTTCGTCGTAAAGGCCAGAAGGTGTCTCTTCATGGTCCCCCTAAAATAACTACTCAAGGAAGTACTGGTGCAAAACCGAAGCAAGTCGCTCCCGGTCTCAGTAACCTGAGCTCAGAAAAGGAGTTCCCAGCACTTCCAGGAACATCAAAAACCCCAAGTGTTCCCATATCTCAGCCAGAGAAAGAAAACAGTGCTGGCTTAATAAATTTCTCTGACATTGTGGACCGTATTCTTACAGCGTTAAACATTTCTGACCCCCTTAAAAGTATCTTGATAAGCTTTCTCCCCGCAGTAAAAACATTCTTGATGCAGTTCACTGCGAAATGGCCCCTCCTTTCAGCGATTGTATCCTTCGATGGCTAATTCATCGAACGAGGTCAAGGATTTAATCACTGTTCTACAGTGGAATTGCAGAAGCATTATCCCGAAAATCGATTCGTTTAAAATCTTACTAAATAATTTGAAATGCGATGCATTTGCCCTATGCGAGACATGGCTCACTTCAGAAATAACCCTACACTTCCACGATTTTAATATTATTCGCTTGGATCGAGAAGACTCTTACGGAGGAGTACTTTTGGGGATCAAAAAGTGCTATTCTTTCAATCGGATCGACCTCCCCTCGACACCAGGCATTGAAGTTGTCGCTTGCCAAACCAGAATAAAAGGCAAAGAACTTTGCATTTGCTTCCACCTACATCCCCCCTAGAGCCTCAGTTAGCCACCGACGGCTTTGCGATATTGCGGAACTCCTCCCCGCACCGAGGCTAGTTTTAGGTGACTTTAACTCCCACGGCACGGCATGGGGTTGCCTTCATGACGATAATCGATCTACCCTACTCCATGAGCTTTGCGACAACTTCAATATGACTATTTTGAATACGGGTGAAATGACACGGATTCCTGTCCCTCCAGCGCGACCGAGCGCCTTAGATCTGTCCCTCTGCTCGACATCGCTGCGGTTAGATTGCATGTGGAAGGTAGTCTCTGATCCCCACGGCAGCGACCATCTGCCAATCGTAATTAATATTGCTAACGGTTCAGGGCCACCGAATACAATCAATGTTTCGTATGACCTCACACGAAATATTGATTGGAAGAGCTACGCGTGTGCGATATCCGAAAAAGTAGAATCGACACAAGAGCTTCCTCCGGAGGAAGAGTACGGGTTCCTGGCTGGCTTGATTCTCGATACCGCGATTCAAGCTCAGACTAAACGCGTACCAGACGCGAATTCACGCGGGCGTCCTCCCAATCCATGGTGGGACAAAGAGTGCTCAGACGTGTACGCGGAGAAGGCCGCTGCGTATAAGACCTTCCGGGACGACGGGCTGCCAGCTAGCTACCGACAGTACGCGATGGCGGAAACGCGCATGAAGAGTTTGATAAAAGCCAAAAAACGTAGCTACTGGCGCCGGTTCGTCGACGGACTAACGAGAGAAACATCGATGAGCACTCTTTGGAGTACGGCCCGGCGCTTACGAAACCGAAACAGTACCAATGAGAGCGTGGAATATTCAAACCGTTGGATATTCGATTTTGCCAAGAAGGTTTGTCCGGATTCCGCCCCGGCACAGAAGATCTACCGCGCCGCGTCCCCTTACAATAACGCGAACGAAACACCGTTTTCGATGGTGGAGTTCTCACTTGCTCTCTTATCATGTAACAATAAAGCCCCAGGGCCAGACAGAATCAAATTTAACTTGTTAAAGAATCTGCCAGACTCTGCCAAGAGACGCTTGTTGAATTTATTTAATAAGTTTCTTGAGGGTAATATTGTCCCTCATGACTGGAGGCAAGTGAAGGTCATTGCCATTCAAAAACCAGGAAAACCAGCCTCCGACCACAACTCGTATCGACCGATTGCGATGCTGTCCTGTATCCGAAAGTTGTTCGAGAAAATGATCTTGTTTCGCCTCGATAATTGGGTTGAAGCAAATGGCTTACTGTCAGATACACAATTTGGTTTCCGCAAAGGCAAAGGGACGAACGATTGTCTTGCGTTGCTCTCAACAGAAATTCAAATGGCTTATGCTAGCAAAGAGCAGATGGCATCAGTTTTCCTAGATATAAAGGGGGCTTTTGATTCAGTTTCTATCAAAATTCTTTCTGAGAAGCTGCACCAGCATGGTCTTTCACCGACTCTAAACAACTTTTTGCTAAACTTGCTGTCTGAAAAACATATGCATTTTTCGCATGGTGATTTATCGACATCACGAATTAGCTACATGGGTCTTCCCCAGGGCTCATGTCTAAGCCCCCTTCTCTATAACTTTTACGTGAATGACATTGACGAATGTCTTGTCAATTCCTGCACGCTAAGGCAGCTTGCAGATGACGGTGTGGTCTCTATTACAGGGCCCAAAGCCGTCGATCTGCAAGGACCATTGCAAGATACCTTGGACAATTTGTCTGCTTGGGCCCTCCAGCTAGGTATCGAGTTCTCCACGGAGAAAACTGAGCTAGTCGTATTTTCAAGGAAGCGTGAACCAGCGCAACTACAGCTTCAATTAATGGGTCAAACTATTGCTCAGGTTTCAACTTTCAAATATCTCGGGGTCTGGTTCGACTCTAAAGGAACCTGGGGATGTCACATTAGGTATCTGAAACAGAAGTGCCAGCAAAGGATCAACTTTCTCCGTACAATAACTGGAACATGGTGGGGTGCCCACCCAGGAGACCTGATCAGGCTGTACCAAACAACAATATTGTCGGTGATGGAGTACGGGAGTTTCTGTTTCCGCTCCGCTGCGAACATACATTTCATCAAACTAGAGCGAATCCAATATTGTTGTTTGCGTATTGCTTTGGGTTGTATGCACTCGACACATACGATGAGTTTAGAAGTGCTGGCGGGCGTCCTTCCGCTGAAAAATCGATTTTGGGAACTCTCCTATCGATTGCTCATCCGATGCGATATCTTGAACCCGTTAGTAATTGCAAATTTCGAAAGGCTTATCGAGCTCAATTCTCAAACCCGATTTATGTCCTTGTACTTCGATTACATGGCACAAAATATCAATCCTTCTTCATACTATCCCAACCGTGTCAATCTCTTTCATGCTTCTGATTCAACTGTTTTCTTTGACACATCCATGAAAGACGAGATTCGTGGAATCCCGGATCACATACGCCCGCAAGTGATCCCAAGCATCTTTCATAGTAAATTTCGAGAAGTCGACTGCAACAAGATGTTTTACACCGACGGGTCAAGCCTCGACGGTTCCACTGGCTTCGGTATATTCAATCAAAACCTCACCGCCTCATTCAAACTCAATGATCCTGCTTCAGTTTACGTCGCAGAACTTGCTGATATTCAGTATACCCTTGGGATCATTGATACTTTGCCCACCGATCATTACTTTATTGTCTCGGATAGCCTCAGCTCAATCGAGGCTCTCCGTTCAATGAAACCTAGAAAGCACATTCCATATTTTCTGGGGAAAATCTGGGAGCGCCTGCGTGCTTTGTCTGTAAGATCGTACAAGATTACCTTAGTTTGGGTTCCCTCGCATTGCTCCATTCCAGGTAATGAAGAAGCGGACTCTTTAGCTAAGGCGGGCGCTTTACAAGGTGACATATATGAAAGACCAATTAGCTTCAGCGAATTTTTCAGTATTACTCATCAGAGAACCCTCGAAAGTTGGCAAACATCATGGAGGAATGGTGAACTGGGAAGGTGGCTACATTCGATAATCCCTAAGGTATCGACGAAACCTTGGTTCAGAGGGATGGATGTGGGTCGGGATTTCATTCGCGTGATGTCTCGGCTCATGTCCAATCACTACACGCTGGACGCACATCTCCGGCGTATTGGGCTCGTGGATAGCGGTATCTGCGCTTGTGGCAACGGTTATCACGAAATCGAACATGTTGTCTGGGCATGTGCCGAGTACTGTTCTGCCAGATCTCAACTATTCGATTCCCTTCGGGCCCGAGGAAGATCACCCAATGTCCCGGTTCGAGATGTACTAGCAAGCCGCGATATTCTCTACATGTCCCTTATATACACGTTCCTCAAAACCATCAATATCCAAGTTTAAATGCCCCTATCTTTTCTCTTATCATTCCCAGAAGTGCCCTCTTCCGCCTACCGTACCCCAACGATGGTTTGATACGACTCCAAGACGAGACAAAACATCTGTCGAATGAACCAACAACACGAGATCTACAGTACAACATCACACGCGCAGCGCGGTGTGTTCCCGATCCGTATCTGAGCCGTACTACGAAATCGTCTGGAGGAACCCCTGCCGGCTCGAGGAAAACCGCCCGGCGTCCCAATACTTGATACATCCGTTCGAATCTGTAATCCTGGCCGTTGATTCCTGATGCCGGAAACTGAAGTTTATATCCCCCCCCCCCGTTCAGTCTTGCCCACCCTCTCTCCCATGTCTCTGATACACAGATGTATGTCTTCACCCCCTTCTCCCCTTGAATATCTTCCCAAAACTTATGTGCCCCCTATCTTCTAGTGTTAGTTGATCAATCCATTCGAATCTGTAATCCTGGCCGTTAATTCCTGATGCCGGAAACTGAAAGTTTATATCTCACCCCCCCCCCCCCTTCAGCCTTGTCCACCCACCCTCCCATGTCTCTGATACACAGATGTATGACTTCACCCCCTTCTCCCCTTGAATATCTTCCCAAAATTTATGTGCCCCCCTATCTTCTAGTTTTAGTTGAACAATATTTAATCTCGTTAAGAAATGCGCAACAGTACCACTACTTTAAAATAGTTCTAATTAATTCCCCTTAATCTTGAACTACTCTTTCTAGTTATCTCTAGTTAATAAGCTTGTAAAATGTTCCGCTTAGTTAATAATTATTTTTTCTACAATCTCCCTTCTAAAAATCATAAAGTGAATTACTATACAAAGAACACACAAATGACCCGTCCCCCAAATCTTACGAATATTATACTATACCCTCTTTTATATGTATAAGTTAGCTGTAGTTTTTTTTTAGTTTTATTATATAAAACAAAATAATATTGAAATGTGTATCCCCCTAGTTTTAAGAAATTCAAAATGTAAAACAATGAAAAAATGGCACCTTTAAGCTAACGCATACGTGCCTTATCAAATAAACAAATTGAAAAAAAAAAAAAAGACAAAGACAAGACAAAGACAAGACAAAGACAAGACAAAGACAAGACAAAGACAAGACAAAGACAAGACAAAGACAAGACAAAGACAAGACAAAGACAAGACAAAGACAAGACAAAGACAAGACAAAGACAAGACAAAGACAAGACAAAGACAAGACAAAGACAAGACAAAGACAAGACAAAGACAAGACAAAGACAAGACAAAGACAAGACAAAGACAAGACAAAGACAAGACAAAGACAAGACAAAGACAAGACAAAGACAAGACAAAGACAAGACAAAGACAAGACAAAGACAAGACAAAGACAAGACAAAGACAAGACAAAGACAAGACAAAGACAAGACAAAGACAAGACAAAGACAAGACAAAGACAAGACAAAGACAAGACAAAGACAAGACAAAGACAAGACAAAGACAAGACAAAGACAAGACAAAGACAAGACAAAGACAAGACAAAGACAAGACAAAGACAAGACAAAGACAAGACAAAGACAAGACAAAGACAAGACAAAGACAAGACAAAGACAAGACAAAGACAAGACAAAGACAAGACAAAGACAAGACAAAGACAAGACAAAGACAAGACAAAGACAAGACAAAGACAAGACAAAGACAAGACAAAGACAAGACAAAGACAAGACAAAGACAAGACAAAGACAAGACAAAGACAAGACAAAGACAAGACAAAGACAAGACAAAGACAAGACAAAGACAAGACAAAGACAAGACAAAGACAAGACAAAGACAAGACAAAGACAAGACAAAGACAAGACAAAGACAAGACAAAGACAAGACAAAGACAAGACAAAGACAAGACAAAGACAAGACAAAGACAAGACAAAGACAAGACAAAGACAAGACAAAGACAAGACAAAGACAAGACAAAGACAAGACAAAGACAAGACAAAGACAAGACAAAGACAAGACAAAGACAAGACAAAGACAAGACAAAGACAAGACAAAGACAAGACAAAGACAAGACAAAGACAAGACAAAGACAAGACAAAGACAAGACAAAGACAAGACAAAGACAAGACAAAGACAAGACAAAGACAAGACAAAGACAAGACAAAGACAAGACAAAGACAAGACAAAGACAAGACAAAGACAAGACAAAGACAAGACAAAGACAAGACAAAGACAAGACAAAGACAAGACAAAGACAAGACAAAGACAAGACAAAGACAAGACAAAGACAAGACAAAGACAAGACAAAGACAAGACAAAGACAAGACAAAGACAAGACAAAGACAAGACAAAGACAAGACAAAGACAAGACAAAGACAAGACAAAGACAAGACAAAGACAAGACAAAGACAAGACAAAGACAAGACAAAGACAAGACAAAGACAAGACAAAGACAAGACAAAGACAAGACAAAGACAAGACAAAGACAAGACAAAGACAAGACAAAGACAAGACAAAGACAAGACAAAGACAAGACAAAGACAAGACAAAGACAAGACAAAGACAAGACAAAGACAAGACAAAGACAAGACAAAGACAAGACAAAGACAAGACAAAGACAAGACAAAGACAAGACAAAGACAAGACAAAGACAAGACAAAGACAAGACAAAGACAAGACAAAGACAAGACAAAGACAAGACAAAGACAAGACAAAGACAAGACAAAGACAAGACAAAGACAAGACAAAGACAAGACAAAGACAAGACAAAGACAAGACAAAGACAAGACAAAGACAAGACAAAGACAAGACAAAGACAAGACAAAGACAAGACAAAGACAAGACAAAGACAAGACAAAGACAAGACAAGACAAAGACAAGACAAAGACAAGACAAAGACAAGACAAAGACAAGACAAAGACAAGACAAAGACAAGACAAAGACAAGACAAAGACAAGACAAAGACAAGACAAAGACAAGACAAAGACAAGACAAAGACAAGACAAAGACAAGACAAAGACAAGACAAAGACAAGACAAAGACAAGACAAAGACAAGACAAAGACAAGACAAAGACAAGACAAAGACAAGACAAAGACAAGACAAAGACAAGACAAAGACAAGACAAAGACAAGACAAAGACAAGACAAAGACAAGACAAAGACAAGACAAAGACAAGACAAAGACAAGACAAAGACAAGACAAAGACAAGACAAAGACAAGACAAAGACAAGACAAAGACAAGACAAAGACAAGACAAAGACAAGACAAAGACAAGACAAAGACAAGACAAAGACAAGACAAAGACAAGACAAAGACAAGACAAAGACAAGACAAAGACAAGACAAAGACAAGACAAAGACAAGACAAAGACAAGACAAAGACAAGACAAAGACAAGACAAAGACAAGACAAAGACAAGACAAAGACAAGACAAAGACAAGACAAAGACAAGACAAAGACAAGACAAAGACAAGACAAAGACAAGACAAAGACAAGACAAAGACAAGACAAAGACAAGACAAAGACAAGACAAAGACAAGACAAAGACAAGACAAAGACAAGACAAAGACAAGACAAAGACAAGACAAAGACAAGACAAAGACAAGACAAAGACAAGACAAAGACAAGACAAAGACAAGACAAAGACAAGACAAAGACAAGACAAAGACAAGACAAAGACAAGACAAAGACAAGACAAAGACAAGACAAAGACAAGACAAAGACAAGACAAAGACAAGACAAAGACAAGACAAAGACAAGACAAAGACAAGACAAAGACAAGACAAAGACAAGACAAAGACAAGACAAAGACAAGACAAAGACAAGACAAAGACAAGACAAAGACAAGACAAAGACAAGACAAAGACAAGACAAAGACAAGACAAAGACAAGACAAAGACAAGACAAAGACAAGACAAAGACAAGACAAAGACAAGACAAAGACAAGACAAAGACAAGACAAAGACAAGACAAAGACAACAAGACAAAGACAAGACAAAGACAAGACAAAGACAAGACAAAGACAAGACAAAGACAAGACAAAGACAAGACAAAGACAAGACAAAGACAAGACAAAGACAAGACAAAGACAAGACAAAGACAAGACAAAGACAAGACAAAGACAAGACAAAGACAAGACAAAGACAAGACAAAGACAAGACAAAGACAAGACAAAGACAAGACAAAGACAAGACAAAGACAAGACAAAGACAAGACAAAGACAAGACAAAGACAAGACAAAGACAAGACAAAGACAAGACAAAGACAAGACAAAGACAAGACAAAGACAAGACAAAGACAAGACAAAGACAAGACAAAGACAAGACAAAGACAAGACAAAGACAAGACAAAGACAAGACAAAGACAAGACAAAGACAAGACAAAGACAAGACAAAGACAAGACAAAGACAAGACAAAGACAAGACAAAGACAAGACAAAGACAAGACAAAGACAAGACAAAGACAAGACAAAGACAAGACAAAGACAAGACAAAGACAAGACAAAGACAAGACAAAGACAAGACAAAGACAAGACAAAGACAAGACAAAGACAAGACAAAGACAAGACAAAGACAAGACAAAGACAAGACAAAGACAAGACAAAGACAAGACAAAGACAAGACAAAGACAAGACAAAGACAAGACAAAGACAAGACAAAGACAAGACAAAGACAAGACAAAGACAAGACAAAGACAAGACAAAGACAAGACAAAGACAAGACAAAGACAAGACAAAGACAAGACAAAGACAAGACAAAGACAAGACAAAGACAAGACAAAGACAAGACAAAGACAAGACAAAGACAAGACAAAGACAAGACAAAGACAAGACAAAGACAAGACAAAGACAAGACAAAGACAAGACAAAGACAAGACAAAGACAAGACAAAGACAAGACAAAGACAAGACAAAGACAAGACAAAGACAAGACAAAGACAAGACAAAGACAAGACAAAGACAAGACAAAGACAAGACAAAGACAAGACAAAGACAAGACAAAGACAAGACAAAGACAAGACAAAGACAAGACAAAGACAAGACAAAGACAAGACAAAGACAAGACAAAGACAAGACAAAGACAAGACAAAGACAAGACAAAGACAAGACAAAGACAAGACAAAGACAAGACAAAGACAAGACAAAGACAAGACAAAGACAAGACAAAGACAAGACAAAGACAAGACAAAGACAAGACAAAGACAAGACAAAGACAAGACAAAGACAAGACAAAGACAAGACAAAGACAAGACAAAGACAAGACAAAGACAAGACAAAGACAAGACAAAGACAAGACAAAGACAAGACAAAGACAAGACAAAGACAAGACAAAGACAAGACAAAGACAAGACAAAGACAAGACAAAGACAAGACAAAGACAAGACAAAGACAAGACAAAGACAAGACAAAGACAAGACAAAGACAAGACAAAGACAAGACAAAGACAAGACAAAGACAAGACAAAGACAAGACAAAGACAAGACAAAGACAAGACAAAGACAAGACAAAGACAAGACAAAGACAAGACAAAGACAAGACAAAGACAAGACAAAGACAAGACAAAGACAAGACAAAGACAAGACAAAGACAAGACAAAGACAAGACAAAGACAAGACAAAGACAAGACAAAGACAAGACAAAGACAAGACAAAGACAAGACAAAGACAAGACAAAGACAAGACAAAGACAAGACAAAGACAAGACAAAGACAAGACAAAGACAAGACAAAGACAAGACAAAGACAAGACAAAGACAAGACAAAGACAAGACAAAGACAAGACAAAGACAAGACAAAGACAAGACAAAGACAAGACAAAGACAAGACAAAGACAAGACAAAGACAAGACAAAGACAAGACAAAGACAAGACAAAGACAAGACAAAGACAAGACAAAGACAAGACAAAGACAAGACAAAGACAAGACAAAGACAAGACAAAGACAAGACAAAGACAAGACAAAGACAAGACAAAGACAAGACAAAGACAAGACAAAGACAAGACAAAGACAAGACAAAGACAAGACAAAGACAAGACAAAGACAAGACAAAGACAAGACAAAGACAAGACAAAGACAAGACAAAGACAAGACAAAGACAAGACAAAGACAAGACAAAGACAAGACAAAGACAAGACAAAGACAAGACAAAGACAAGACAAAGACAAGACAAAGACAAGACAAAGACAAGACAAAGACAAGACAAAGACAAGACAAAGACAAGACAAAGACAAGACAAAGACAAGACAAAGACAAGACAAAGACAAGACAAAGACAAGACAAAGACAAGACAAAGACAAGACAAAGACAAGACAAAGACAAGACAAAGACAAGACAAAGACAAGACAAAGACAAGACAAAGACAAGACAAAGACAAGACAAAGACAAGACAAAGACAAGACAAAGACAAGACAAAGACAAGACAAAGACAAGACAAAGACAAGACAAAGACAAGACAAAGACAAGACAAAGACAAGACAAAGACAAGACAAAGACAAGACAAAGACAAGACAAAGACAAGACAAAGACAAGACAAAGACAAGACAAAGACAAGACAAAGACAAGACAAAGACAAGACAAAGACAAGACAAAGACAAGACAAAGACAAGACAAAGACAAGACAAAGACAAGACAAAGACAAGACAAAGACAAGACAAAGACAAGACAAAGACAAGACAAAGACAAGACAAAGACAAGACAAAGACAAGACAAAGACAAGACAAAGACAAGACAAAGACAAGACAAAGACAAGACAAAGACAAGACAAAGACAAGACAAAGACAAGACAAAGACAAGACAAAGACAAGACAAAGACAAGACAAAGACAAGACAAAGACAAGACAAAGACAAGACAAAGACAAGACAAAGACAAGACAAAGACAAGACAAAGACAAGACAAAGACAAGACAAAGACAAGACAAAGACAAGACAAAGACAAGACAAAGACAAGACAAAGACAAGACAAAGACAAGACAAAGACAAGACAAAGACAAGACAAAGACAAGACAAAGACAAGACAAAGACAAGACAAAGACAAGACAAAGACAAGACAAAGACAAGACAAAGACAAGACAAAGACAAGACAAAGACAAGACAAAGACAAGACAAAGACAAGACAAAGACAAGACAAAGACAAGACAAAGACAAGACAAAGACAAGACAAAGACAAGACAAAGACAAGACAAAGACAAGACAAAGACAAGACAAAGACAAGACAAAGACAAGACAAAGACAAGACAAAGACAAGACAAAGACAAGACAAAGACAAGACAAAGACAAGACAAAGACAAGACAAAGACAAGACAAAGACAAGACAAAGACAAGACAAAGACAAGACAAAGACAAGACAAAGACAAGACAAAGACAAGACAAAGACAAGACAAAGACAAGACAAAGACAAGACAAAGACAAGACAAAGACAAGACAAAGACAAGACAAAGACAAGACAAAG